>NW_009936606.1:0-1790 GCF_000696875.1 Nestor notabilis
GGCTCTGTAGTCCTTCTTCATGTTCTCCAGAACATTTGCTTCTTTTCATACCATTTAAATTCCAGTCCTGTTACCATACCATATTGATGACATGCAGGAGTAATAGGCATTGAAAACATGATTTTATTTTATTTCCAGAACTCTTAGCCCTCTAAGGACTTTATGCGTTTCCATTTAAGATAGTTCAAGACCTTATATGAAGGCACAATTTTTGCAAATAGCCTTTGCTTTTTATACATTCTTATACCACTTATATTCTTGGAGCACACAGGAGCCTTGCAATGGTTGTGTAACGGGCATGCCTGACAGGTGTTTCATTATTTTACTACACTCATTGTATAAAAATTCTTCCTTGTATCTGATCTGAATCTTCCCTCCTTTAGTTTAAAACTATTACCCGTTGTCCTATCACTACACACCCTACTAAAAAGTCTGTCTCCATCTTTCGTATAAGCTCCCTTTAAGTACTGAAAGGCCTCAATAAGGTCACCCCAGAGCCTTCTCTTCTCCAGGCTGAACAACCCCAACTCTCACAGCCTGTCTTCACAGGAGAGGTGCTCCAATTGCACCACTCAGCTTGGTGCCATCTGCAAACTTGCTGAGGATGCACTCAATCCCACTGTCTATTTCATTGTTGAAGATACTAAGCAGTAGTGGTCCCAGTACAGACACCTGAGGGACACCACTCATCACCACTCTTGGTGCTTCCTAAACAGGTTGCCTGTGTACAAACTGCAACTGGGAAAAGGTATTCTTGCAGAATCAAAGATGCCTCTGGCAGACTCAGATCTAACTGAACTTCAGTGTTCAGATACAGATCCTGGCACTTCACTAGTATATGCATAACAGAAAATTTTCAAGTTTATCATCTGCTTGACAGGTAACAAAAACCTAGCACATTGGTATTTACCTGTAATGTAGCTAATGGTAAAAGTCTTCATCTGCTGAGAAGAAACAAGAAAAAGCCCTGAACTGGTTACCAAGACAGAGGTTAGCACTTACACAACTACAACTTCTTCTTAACACTGAGCTTTGATTCTCTAAGGTTCAGAGATTATTTCTATTTTTTAATTAAGATTCCCAAGATAAAGTTGCCAAGCTCTTAGTGTTAAACATCAGTTAAGGAGGGAAATTGCAAGCCCTAGGAAAAAAAGATGCTGTGAGGCAGAGTGGGTTTTTCTTTTCTTAAATAAGCATGATAAGAGTATTTAGTAAAAGTAATAAATGTAAGGAGGAAAATAACAAACATAAAGAGGGAAACCACATGGGTCATGTAGTAAGGCCATGACATTCATTTCTCTGCTATGCCTGCTCAGAAAGAGACCATTTGCTGTAGGTGTAGACACTTAAAAGCTGCCCCCTCCTAACCTTGCAGGAAGCCATATGCAGCTTTTCACAGCCCATAATTTCACTGATCCCACAGGGGGTGGGGGCTGCAGGCGCATGTGAGCGAGTCCCCGGAGCCCTCTTCCTGATGGGAAAAAGATTAGGGCTGCTCGCAAAGGCACGGAGCGACACGATAGGGAAGATAACTCAGTGGAGCGCTACCTCGAAATGATTTCTTACTAAATTGCCGGCGCGTTGGCTTGACAGCCCCCCGGTTCACTGGGATTAACATCAAGGCTCCGGCGCGGGAGCGGTTCCAGACTGACCGGCGAGAGAGACAATAGACAAAGCTGGGGTCTTTCATCTCGGGGCTGCTGGAGCTGAGCCCTGACAGGTGATGGATGAGTAGAAACCGGCACGACTTCCCCGCGTCCTCCCCAACACTGCGCGGTTTATGGCCCAGC
>NW_009936607.1:0-4379 GCF_000696875.1 Nestor notabilis
AACCCTAACTATTCTATGATATGATTCTATGAAATGCCATATGACAGTTCTGATGGAGCAGAAAAATAGAAAGGAAGAACACCTGAAAGCACAGAAATTTTCAAAATTAGCTTGTGTTTTGTTTTCAGTTTACTTAGAAACCTGTAGGTATCAAATACACCAGACATACAAGATTATTCACTGCTCTGAGGAAGTCTACCAGTCAAATATGGTGGGTTTAACACTGCTTTTGAGAAAAATCCCTTTTATTTGATATTTGTGTTGGCATAGTTAGCATACCTAGTGGCAAGGCAGTTGTGACAGGTACCAGGAGGAGAAGCAAGTATTTCATTTTCTTGATCTATTATGTTTCTTCTTGTGATACTTGGACTTGCCAAATTCTCTCTGCCTACAACACAGGATATAATAACAACACAGCTTTGTGAAACTACAGATAACAGTTTCAATTTTGAAGTTTAAAGACAAGGGTTTTTTTTTTAAAAAAAAAAAAAAAAAGCAACATCTGATTTTTAGTTAAAAACAAAGCAAAACTCCCAAAACCCAATACTTTCTCCTCTCCTCTGGTGTTTTGACCATGTTCAAATTCCATATCCAAAAAATGCTAAACACATTTCAAATTCACACCAAAAAAACCTCATTATGTCATCGTATTCACTTGATATATGTGAATAAATATGTATACACATTTCAGTACATTTCCTTAATATTATTCAAGTCACATATTCCATGTCAGCTTTAAAATACTGTATTGTGCCTTTCTTGTCACGGCAGAAGTTATTCTTAGGAGAAACTCAATACATGCTAACATGCATTTGCACAAATTTTCTCTCACATTTACTTAAGACACTGATTTGAATAAGCAGCATAAAGCAAAAATTAAATTATGTCAGGTACTGTCAGCAGAGGCACTGTCACTGGTAGCAGTAGCTATTTATATGCTAAGCATCTCTAGGCAAAAGTGAGTGTGCCCACCAAAGCAGCAGAATCCTCTGAACAGCCAGCCTCTCCCATGAACAAGACACTACTCAAAAGAATCCATAGTCAGAAATTTCCAAACTTCTGTAACAGAAATTACACCCAGCTTTCTGCATTTCTCTCCGTTTCTGAGTTTGAGCCCATATGCACAGCATGGTACTGCATCTCAGTACCATACCAAGGTGAAATCCCAAAGCTTCTTGTTTTCACAAGAAGAAAACCTATACACACAAGCTACCTGGCTCTAATCAAGAAAACTAGGAGAAGATCTGAGACCAGCCACAGGTAAACTTCATCTTCCCTTCCTTAGGGAAGTAGATACAAATGACCATATGCACAGACACAGACCAAAAGTAATCATTTTGAAATATAAGAAGGACAGGATTGCACACTACCAAGAATTCACAAGGGACTTAACACTGTGTTAAGTTCAAATAATTATAAGAAACATTCTCAGCTGAGAATAAGTTGAGCGGCAGATCAGCAGTAAACTCAGAAAAACAAACAGGGTAACAATATTCTATGGAAGCAATGTTATAAAGTATATTTGAACACTACCACAGTTCTAGACCTTTAAAGACTTTGCTTTAGGATCCAAGAACGATTTTGGTAATAAAGAAAGTTATGTTTGTTTATAACCTGTTTAGAAAAGCTTATGATATTGTTAGGTGGGCACAGACACAGCTGATGTACAAATCAGATATTACAGGAATGGGGTTAGATACTCTTTCATAGAAAAGATTCTTATATATAATCTCACATCCATTCTCCATAGAAAAGAATCTTCCCTCTGTCCAAAGAGAACAACTATGGCTTGCAGGTACATCAAAAAGGGGCAGTAACATGCACTTTATTTCCAAATCCCAAGCATGTCATGAAAGCAACAAGAAGTAATACCACTCAAAGTAGTAAAATTCCTTGTTTCCAAATGGAAAAGCGTAACTTCTTTCCATGACAGAGTTTTACCACTTCAAAGAGCTCAGTGCTTCTAAATCTCTCTAAAAAAGGTGAAGGTGTGCCCTACAGACCACCTCGTACTTCGGCATGATAAGCATCATTCTCTCTCAGAAACATTTTCAGAGATTTTGCATAGAACAAAAATCAGACTGCTAAGAAAAAAAAAAATAGGTCACTCTCATTCTCAGTCAACAGGTTACACTAATAAACCCGTATCTCCTTATATTAACAGCATTCAGGGCACGAAGTGAAAGGACAAGGGGCAATGGTTTTAAACTGAGATTTAGATCAGATATTAGGAAGTAGTTCTTTACTGTAAAAGTGGTGAAGCACTGGCACAGGTTGCCAAGAGAAGCTGTGTCTGCCCCATCCCTGGCAGTGCTCAAGGCCAGGTTGGACGGGGCTTTGAGCAGCCTGGTCTAGTGGAAGGATGTGTCTCTGCCCACAGCAGGGGGTTGGAACCATATTATATTTAAGGTCCCTTCCAAACCATTCTGTGGTTCTATTAGGACCACACCAATATCTCTTCTGCAGAGAGCTTTGCATATACATTACCCGTTTATTGTAAGGCTGAATTAGTTGTCAAGATTAATTCTGTGTTTTCATAGGTGGTTTTCAGAAGCCTACTAAGATAAGCATTTTAGTTACATGATTTCTGCAGTAGCATTATCCATCACATTAATAATCATCAGCTTCAACAGCAAAAGGTTAAAAAAAAAAGCCTCTTGCTTATGGAGAGCACAAGCCACCAGTAAGTGCCACTTAAAAAATAAATAAATAAAGAATACTCACTTGCTTCCACTTTTTTCTGATCCACTTCCTTTCCAGGAGAAGAATAAGGCAGCAATATTTGTTCTTTAAGAATTGGAGGGGTTGATGCCAGCTGACTGCATGTAGAGGGTTTCACCCTTGGAGTTTTAAAAGATGTTTGATCAAGCCAGCCAAGGGGACCAGCAAGTTCTCCTAACAATTTAGGCTCATATGGGGGTGCTTCTGCGCTGAGTTCTTCAAACCAGTTGAGACTGATAGGCCCTAAGTCTATGAAGAAAAACATACAGAAAATTATGTGAAAAGGAAAAAAGGATCCTCTATGCAGGATATGAAAATGCATTAGGTATTTAAATGCTAGCAGCAAAATGCATTGCTCCTTCTGTCACGCTTCTGTTTGTTTCTAGGTAGCTTTGAACTCTGATACCCACAAAGTATAAAAGAATGCCTACCCAAATTCTCAGACCATTAACAAAACCAACAGAAGAGCAGATAAATACCCAGTTTGTTTAAAATCAAAGGTATACTTCTGGCTTTTACTTTATCTTTATTTTAGTTAGACTATCGAGTTAAGGTTCCTTTTAACATTAGTAAATCATACTACTAGAGGTGCATTTGACAAAAGACTAAACCTGGACTGCATGTAGGTACATAAGGACGCCACAGCTCAAAAGCAAGTACAAAAAAAAAAAAAATAGAAAAATAACTGAGCACACAGTATGAAAAAAAAGCTTCAAAGAAAAATATAAAGACATATATAAAAAAGCAGGTATTAGCAAATATAGGTTTGGGGCAAGAAGAGCAGCCAGCAAGTTGCATAATGCTTTTCTATGGAACATACAGAAGATAAAATATCAATGTCCAGAAAGCAACCCTAATAAAAATTATTTACTGTAGAGAAATTGTACCTGATTCACTGCAATGTGCCTTAAATATTTCAAAGAAAGTTAGTCTTTCCACAGGTTCACAAGCCATTTTCTTATCCATAACATTACTGGAACAGCTGTTCAAAAACCTGAGAAGAAATGAGAAAAGACTTTCACACAGTGCTATTCTAATGCTGGGGGGCTGCAAGTCTTAAGCCTGCTTTCCTGCAGCAGGTGTGTCATAACCCAGCCCGTTTAGCTTTAAGACTTTGATGCATGTGCTCAAACACTGCAATGGGACAAACATAGTATGTAAACAGACCAGAAAAGCGTAAGGCATCATACCAGAGATGATAAAACCACTTAGCAAATACAGGACAAAATCGAGATGGAATGGGCAGGACACTCTTGAGGTATTTTAATCACAAAAAATCCACACTAAATGTCAGGATACAATATATACTAGTACATATAAACTGTTACAACCATTACAACTTACGTGCCAAGAATGTGATTTAAAGATGCTTTCAAGGGCAGGAGGCATTGTCAGTTTCATAGTTCTATTAAAAACCAGGTACAAGTAAGATTGCCATAGAAAGTTCCCTGCTTATTTTAATATTTGTATTGCTTCCACGGCAAAATCAGTTTCCCCCGCGATGGCTGTTCTACCCACACTGCCCCACCAAACCCATGGGAGTGACAGGCACTCAAAGAAGGGGAAAAGACCACCCTAAAGCAAGTCAAGAAGTGCGAAACCGCCTCAGGAGTGTATTTTAGAAGCCGAAGCGCCCCGTCCACGCCGCTTCCCGCCAG
>NW_009936608.1:0-6512 GCF_000696875.1 Nestor notabilis
GACTGCTGTAGCTGAACCCAGGACATGATGTTAGTGGAAATCCATATAATTCTATACAGTCACTTCTGATTTACAACAGTACAAAAGCAAGAGAATTGAGCCTATGATTAACAGTGTCCTAGCTTTGACCAGGACTTTCTGTTCTGGAGTTCCAGCAGTTTTCTTAAGGCAGACTGTTAGCAATAAAAATTACTGTAATATCAAAACAAAAAAGATCAGTTAGTTAAGTACCAAGAATCAGTAAAGAGGTTCAATACAATCCCAAAAAATTACTTTGAAACTCACAATGTTTTTCCCTTCTATTTCTAACTATCAGAAACTCTGAACCAAGTGAGTAATTTTTGAAATTAAGTTTGTTCAAATGGAATTAAGGGTTTAATTCTAAACTAGTGTTGCCTTCCTCAACCACCCTCCTCCAGCAACAGGAGCAAAATAAACTGTCGTTCCAGGAAGATGGGATCTATGTAGCCTGTAGGGAATGTATTTAGCCGGTAGGGAAACCAGTCATACCTAACTATGTATTAACAACATTGCAGGTAGATCTTAAAACACAATATGAGTTGATTTCTTTATGTCATAGAATTTTCTGTCATTAAAATATTTCAATTAATAACAGGAAGTATGCTCATTACAAAATCAAAATTCCAAATAATGATGTAGTCATAATTAACAACTACTATTTCTACTTTAAGATGTAGAAAGCTTCTTAAAGTCTGTATGAACTGTGACTCAGGAGTTGTGATGTGCTGCATTAGCTCAGTGGACCCTTCCAGTTCTCAGATTAATGACAATCCTGTTTTCTGTACTTCAGAGATATGGTTTCTGTCCTCAATGAAAAGTTTGAATCATAGTTTGCAAAATAATTTCAAGCAGTTTTTTTCTTCATGTCCCCCTCTGCTTTTCTACCCTTCTGAAATTATTTGTTGGAAGATTTAGAATTCCATCATAAAAAAAGTGTAAGGAGAATATCACAGGAAATGGTAAGCAGAAAGTAGTAATACCTAAAAGTGCCTATGTGCAACAGCATCTTCAGTGGTGGAGCAAGGGATTCCTGTCCACTTTTCAGCTCTCAGATATTATTTGACATCCAGCTTTATTTTGACATTGTGTAACTGTGCAGTCTCCATTTCTGTTTCCCAATATAGGTATACCCTAGGTTTACTAGAAATCAGTGTAAATGAATTTGATCCTTGGTATGGATAGCTTGGACATCAAGATTACATGCTGTAGACATGTTGAAAACCTTAGACTATCTCCTTCTTAACTTTTCTATTAATTTCATATTACTGACAATAAACGTACTATTTACATTGTTAGAATGCTTTTGGATCATGTAAAATGAATTCAGCATGAGGTGTAGAATTTTCCTGACAGCTACAGGAGACATATTCTAAGATACTACACAATATGATAAGATACTTCATATCTCAGCAACTATTATTTTTTTCTGGAATTCTCTGCTCCTTCTAGAGAATATTAAAAATGCTAATAGTGGAAATGTTAATTTTTCCTTAATTATGAGTAGTAAGGACATGTAGTCTTCATTTCCCACCCAATCCCCCTTAACACTGTCCCCCTGAGCAGTCCCCAGCAATCTAAGGTATCTATCTGCTTTGTCATAAGAAAAAAAAAATAGAAAACCATTCCTTAAAGCATTCTATTTGAAAAATTGTCAGAAACAATGTGAGGACATGAACTGTATTTCTGGAACATCAAGAAACAGCGTAGGAGAAGAAAGAAAACCAAAGAAAACATTAAAGAAGGCTGCTCAGTGAATCAGAGAACATCTTCTGTTATTTTCTCTTCCTCATTATAATAAGAACCATTGACATTGAATGATGTCTTTGTGTCTTCTCTACTGGTATTGAAATTATCTATTTGCTTGTTTATGGGTATTACAGCTTTTTATGCTTTTTTCTGCATGTGAAGGAAATGGCTCCTTGAATTAAACTATTTTAAGATAAAGCATGATAAATTTGTACTTATTTCTGTTCACATTTATAAATAATTCAGATTTACTCTCTACTGCATAAATTAATTGTTTGACCTGTAGCTGCTTTTGGTGTTAAAATTCTTTTAAGAACTGTAAAACCGTAAACATTACTTTCAGGCATGCTCTGCTGTGTGAGTTTGGAAACTTAGTCTGCATTTAGCATTTGCTTTATTGCTTATTTAGTCTGAGTTAGAAATAAGCCTATTTTAGATGCAGAACAGCATTTGTTTTAGAATGTTAATTAAAATCCTCAGGAATTTCTTCCAACACTGAACAAGGTTTTCATTAAAATAAGAAAAATGGTACTGACCTTACAATTGTTCTTTGTACGTAGAAGTGTGGAAATCACAGCCTCTGTTAGAAATTGTTTCAAGCATGCTTCCTGCAACAGAGTTTGAGAAACTCTGAACAGAACATCACGTGATATAAATCCTCTAGTAAGATACAGTATATTGTGTAACAAAACCCTCTAAAAATTGAGTTGCTCTATTCATCAGAAGGACTTTTCAAACCAATAGGTGAAAAGAGTAATAACATCCATTAACAATACATGGTGTTCAATAAAGGGAAATGTACAGAACTGAACTGTGTACTGGAAAAAAATTGACAGGAACCCCTTCAGCTGGATTTTCCTGTGAAGAATATGTTGTGACACACACCTTATTATAAACATTTCCTCTACAGTTAATGGGGAGAATTAGATTTTCCAACGATGAGACTCATTCTTTCCACATATGATTAGGCTCCTAACTTTCAGGCATTGAAGTCTGGCAAGAGGCATCCAAGCCCAGGTCAATGGAATTTAGTTTCCTTTAACTTTAATGCAGAATAATATTTGTGAGGACATAACGCAGAAGTACTAATAGCCTTTTGGGGCTCTTTCTTGCATGTTCTTTAAGCTATCAGAGTAAGCTGGTTATTCTTAAGACTACAAGGAACCTTACTGAGATGAAAACACTAATAAACTCCCCTATATTTTCATCAATTCTGACTAACTAAGCAGAGTAGTATCTGTTGTTTACATTGCTATCTGTATTTTTTTAGCAATTACACTAAGCAGTTGTGTTACCTAGCAATTTTATTAAAAAACTCTGAATAATGCTTATGTATTTGTATACAATTTACAAGCTCTGTAGTTTGTATTATAGAAAAAAAAAAACCACACTGCAAATCTTTCCAGTTCAAAATGTATAAAATAATGATAATATTTAGCACTTTGGGAGTAACTACCATCTGTGGACCTCAAATATTTCATATCTATTAACAATTAAACCCTCACACCTCTGTACTGCAAGCAATGCAGTATGACAATATTTTTTCTACCTGTAAGCTGCAACAGACAACCACATATATGTATACATAATATAGCATATTAACAACTCAGTACTTCTTAGATGCAGATCACAGCTGGACACTGTTATCATAACTTGGATTCTTCAGTGGTTTATCTTGTCAATAAATAACCTTGTTAAAATGATCTTATTTACCAAATCATTTCAGTGCAAGACAGTCATATTCATGACTAACCCTAAGGATTTGTCACCTTGGGTCTAAATATTGTAGCTGACCCTCTGTGAAATAAATCTGATATATTCCTTCCATTACTAGAATGCTAATTGCATGCCATATAGAGCCAGACATTAGAGCTTTGGAGAAAATAATGTACTATGACCTGACATAGTAGAGCCCTTTCCCAAGCAATGCATTGGAAACTGACTTTTTAATAACAATATTCAATATATAATATTAAAATTATAAAAATCTTTACAATTGCAGTTGAAAGCAGGGTTTTTTTGCTTTAAATATATGACAACAAAGCATGATTGTGTATTTACCAATCTGATGAAGTTATTAATTGAACAATATATTTGAGCTGATTTTCTATGTAGCCAGCAAAATAACCATTCTTAAAAATGCAAGATAAGATCGCATCTGTGTAGCATGAAAATATAGTACTTTCTTATTCTAATGGGAATTGAACACATTTAACACATGATACTACTCTGGTTGATGTAAGTAATTGCATAGCACAGGGAGCATAGGGCATGAAAGGGACTTGAACTTTGTAAGAACTGCTTTGTTGACAGTAGTAATATAAACTACATACAAATAGATTGTAAATTGATCTCATAATGCATTAGACAAACCAGGAGTTATTCAGAATGGTGATGCAGATAAGGAGTCTTCATGGACTCATTTTTTGACAGGAGGAAGGAACCTTCAATGAATTACAGGAAAGAAAGGTAAACATTCATCTGTGATTGTCTCCTTTAACATACACTTGAAATGTAGAATTAAAAAACTCAGCTCAGGCTCCCTCATTCCTCTTCCCCAGCAGCAGTAATTCTAGATAAAATTTCACAGTTAACTACACAGTAGAATTCTTAAAGAGCTCCTGAAGAGACAAGTTTGAAAATGAGACTAAATTTGTCATTATTATGAGATGACAAAGCATTTATTTGAAAATTGAAAGTTCAGCAAATGTGTATGCCAGAGATTTTAGCTGTGCTAAAATGCTGTCAGCCTCTTACTCTCTATACTATTCGCAAAATTCACCTGGGACAGCCGTGAAATTACAACACTAACGTACTCTACAAATTCTCTGCTTTTGTTCTGTACCCATAGCACCAGTTGACAGTTATGCACACTTTAGAGGATACTCAGATGAAATATTTCTATGATCTGTAGGTGAGAATGAGAAGTAGAGTGATGTTTTGCAAGGAAGGAAAAAGAAGGCAAAGAAGAATCACTATCATTAGACTATATAAATCAAACCCGGTATTCAGATCAGTGAAAACATTTTAAGTTGAAGAAAAGCAGACGGATGCCAGTTTTATAGGCCCAACCTTGTTAGTGGCAAAATTTGTATTATTAATCATTAAATAAAGCCTTCTGTGCACTCATAGGAGGGGTTTTCTTAAGATTTCTTTGACCAGACAGATTTTTATTTTTCTACTAGCTCTCAAGAAAACTCCAAAAACTTGTCCAACTACTTTGGAGTCCTGAATTGAGATATCTAAATATATAAAAGATATCTTTGAGAGCTTTGATGTAGTTTGTGAAGCTTAAAGGTAAGATTATGGTATTATAATCTTCTTCAAGGCAAAGCAGCACCACAGTTATCTTGTTCATGTGCAGTTGTAGGGTGTTATGGGAAGGGAGATATGGGCATAAGGCATGTAGCAGAAAGATGTTTCAATATAATCAGAAGCATATTTAAAAACAAGGATAAAAAAAAGATAAAAAACCTCTTAGTAATAAAATTAATATATATAAACAACTTAAGTAGCATATTAGCATCAATTTAAAAGTGACCAAAATTTCTTCTTCATACTTCTTTGTAACCCAAAGAAAGATGTTATATGAGGAAAAATGCTATTTGTGATAATCTTATTACAAATGATAATTTGTAATAATTTTCTACAATTCAGAGCATGATCCTGTACTAATAAAACCAGGAACCTTTTCGTATAAACACAGACATATAAAATCATAGAACCGTAGAATGGATTGGGTTGGAAGGTACCTTCAAATGTCATCGAGTTCACTCTCTCTGCCATGAGCAGGGACATCTTTCTCTAGATCAGGCTTGCTCTCAATCCATTCACCACTCAGTTTGTATTGATACTGATGATTGCCCCAACCCAGGAACTTGCACTTGACCTTCCTGAATTTCTTAAGGTTCAAACTGGCCTACTCTTCAAGCCTGTCAAGGTCCCTCTAGATAGCATCCCTTTCCTCTAGCATATCAACTGTACCACTCAACTTGGTGGCATTCCCGAACTTGCTGAGGGTATACTCAGTCCCACTGTCCATGTCATTAATAAAGATATTGAAGAGTACTGGTCTCTATATGGACTGCTGAGGAACACCAGGTATTAGAGTTCTCCATTTGGACATTGACCTGTTTCCTGCAATTCTTTGGATGCAGACATTCAGCCAACTCCTTACCCATTGAATAGTGCACCCATCAAATACATATCTCTCCAATTTAGAGACAAGGATGTTGTATTGGACCATGTCAAAGACCTTGCAGAAGTCAAGACAGATGACATCAGTTGCTCTTCCTGTATCCACCAATACAGTCACTCCATTATAGAAGGCTGCCAGGTCAGTCAGGCGAGACTTGCCATTGGTGAATCCATGTTGGCTGTCTCCATCCACCTCTTTGTCATCCATATGCCTTGCCACATCTTCCTGGAGGTTCTGTTCCACATTCTGACTGGGCACTGAGGTGAGGCTGACTGGTCAGTAGTTCTTTGGGTCCTCTTTTTTATCCCCTTTAAAAATGGTTGTGACGTTTCCCTTTTTCCAGTCACTGGGAACTTCACTTGATTGCTGTGACTTTTCAAATACCCTGAGAGTGACTCAGTGACCACATCTACCAGTTCCCTCAGGACCCTAGGGGACTTCTTATCAGGTCCCAAGGACTTGTGTATGTTTGGATTCCTCAGATGGTTTAGAACCTGATCTTCTCTCCTTTGGGTCAATTGCCGAGGTATCTCCTGAGAGGACGCCT
>NW_009936609.1:0-3961 GCF_000696875.1 Nestor notabilis
CCCCCAGCCCTCCCTGGAGCTTATTTCTCTCCTCTTGGCAAATGGCACTTCGTGAGCTACTCAGTCACAGGTTAGAAAGCACTGAAAAAAGTCAAAGGGCAAGCAACTGAGGTACTCCTCCGAGAGAGGCACTTGAAAGGCCAGGAAATGCCTGAGCCGTGGGTAGGAGCCCCTCCTAGCCTAGCTGTGTTTATGAAGCACGCTTGCCAGCCCATACAGACAGGGTGATGGGGCTCAGATCTGAAAAAGCACATGAAGGAGGCAGAAAAGGAAAGACGGGAGGGTAAAGGAAGAGCAGGATAAAAGATGGGGAGATAGGATAAGGAGAGTTGTGGTATACAAAGGGGACTAAGTGAAGTGAAGGAGGATGTGCACTGTTGGAGCATGACTGAGAAAAAGAGGAAACAGGAATGTAGAGCAATTTTACTTCCCTCAGATTGCAAGCCTGGAAGATCTCTCATCAAAGGGCTTCCTCTTCCCCTGGGAAGTCCCTCCTCATCAAAGCCAGGCCTGTGTCCTACCCACATCAGGAGAACACACACTTGGGATGGGAGCGGAGCTGCCACCGAAGGGTGAACAGCTGGTAAAAAGGAGAGTGCTGTGTCCTGGAGAAAGACAGGTCTTAGACTGTAGGGAGAGAATCGAGACTGCCATTGTGGAGAGGCTTTCCCAGTGCTTTGCAAGAGCTGCTGCCAGCCCGCCCTGGCTCCTGGCTGTAAAACATGAGATGAGGTCTGAAGCTGGGCCCAAATCATAGGGTCTTGGTCAAAGCAGGCATTCAGGATCTAAAACTCACCTGCACTAGTGGTGGTAGAGACTGATGCACTGTCACCCAGACGATAAATAAAGTACTAACTCCTGAGGTGCTCAGTTGTAGAGAGCCCAAGCATGGGGCACTCTAAGGGCTCAAGGCATCTTGCCTGCATGTGCCAATGTGTCTGTCCATCCATTTATGGGTTTGGCCCTTAACATGGTCAGGATTTGAGCTTTCCAAACACCACAGGATTTCTCCTCACTGTGCCCAGCAGGCAAGGTTACAGTGCGCTCTCCTCCTCCTGCTGCAGGAGCTGTTCCCCAGTTCCTGCAAGAGGCCGGGCAAGCCTTTTCCCATCCCAGTCCTGCTCCCTTTCCTTTTTCTCAGTGGAGACCAGGAAAGGAGCAGCTGGGTGGCTCCATTTGCTACTGTAGCTGGGCCTGGTGTCAGCAGATGCCAGGGCAGAAATAACCTGCTCAAAATAACATAGCTCCTGCTCTGTGCCATACCCCACCCCTCTTCCCTGTAGCCCGCTCTTTACTGTAGCTGCTTCTTAGTTTTCCAAAGTCCCAGCTGTGCGTCCTTGTCTCAGGCAGGGGAAGCAGGTTGCCTGGATACAGTCCCTTTGATGAGTAGTGCAGTCCCCCTGGAAATCAGGCGGCAGTCCCTCCCCTCCCCTTCCCCAGCACCGCTGTTCAGTCTAAAAGATGGATTTGGGTCCTTGGAGGGCTTCTGAATGCAAAAAAAGAATGGGGGAAAGATAAAGCATCACCACTGTCAGCATTCCCCCCTCACCCCAAAGAAATAGCCAGGTGTATGGATCACAGAGACAAGCAGGGCCACGAAACTACTCCACCCGTTGCTGGAGGCCAGCATGAGGCTGGTCCAAACTCAATAAAAGAGGATCCCCCACCTGAACTGAGCCAAGAAGCCACTCAGAAATGTGCATCATGAGCAACAGAGATTAGGACTAATTGATACAGTCCAGCAAGAGCAGGTCCAAGTGATCTTACCCAGCCATCAGATAATCATTGCTCTGAAAATGAAGTTGCACAGAATGAGGCAGGATTGGGAGGGGATAAAACAATTCCCACTCCCCTTGGTGTGTCTTGCTTCACACTTTCGCAATTACACAGCTTCCTTGGCACAAGGCAGCTTCCTTTGGCTGACGCTGCTAGAAAAACTGGCTAATGTGGAAAAGAGCACCATGATGTGCTCACAGGTGTCTAACCTGTGAAGACCACAAGAAAATGTTCACATTGTTTCAAAAGGCTTTAACCGGGAAGGCTATGAGAAAGACGAAAGAGCATTTACTATCGATATCATAAAAAAACACTCAAATCAGTCTTCTTTTGCTTGCTTTATTCCCTAATTTTCACAATGCAAAAAGCCACATCTCCTCTATTTCAGAGTAACAAGTACATATACTGAAAATCCTTACAAAGGATAATTTCTCAGCAACTCTACAAGGTATCCACAAAATAACATTCTGTAATTGAAAACTACTGCCTGTATTACTGAAAGCATTCTTGTACTGGAGCCATCTGTCTTCAGTGGTGTGTCTCCACCTTCCCCTTAAGGCTCTGACATGGGCCAATTCCAGAGAAAAGGTAACAGAATAACTGGTTCCAGCAGGAGAGTTCCTGCTCCTGAAGTCCAGTAAAGTATGTGTCTTTTGTAGCAGAGCTTAAAACACAGCAGATGAAAAGTAAAATACAAACATATTCCAGGACTGGAAGGACAAAAATACCCCTAGACTAAGGCTTCTACAGGGATTGCTCTGCCAGAAGCACTCAGCTCCTTGCCTGTACAGGCAGGGCATGAGCAGAAGTGTCTCTGCTGGCTGTGGCACTGCAGCATGCAGCATCTTGATGGGAGGTAGGTGTCTCCGAATTACACAGGTCTTACTCAGGGCTCTGTCGAACCACACAGACATCTCACATTCCCCAAGAAAAGCAGTGACCACCCACTGCAGTTTGGCGACCACTGGTAACTCCCAATAAGAAAGTCTATTTAGCTGGCAGTCATCTGCATTCTGCAGCAGTTTCAGTTTCTTAGTGCAGTTAGAGTACCTTCCCTGATGCAATACTTTAGAACATGCTGAGCATGACATAATTCACAGATGACAGTAGGGATTTCTGCTCCAAAAGGAATGGTTGCAACCTTTTAGCCACATTAAGACACAAAAATGCAGTCTTGGGCACTGGCATGTATGATAATCTAAAATCATCTTGGGCTTTGATAGCTTCCTTGTGGGGCAACCTGATGTGCTGGTAGAAACACGCTGCAGCTATCAGCGACTCGTGCCAGCCCTGACATTCTCCTTGGTTGCTTCCTTCAACATATCATCAGCACCTCAGTTGTCTCTTCATGTAATGTTGGAGAGTTACAGCCAGGCAACTGTGGGTTAAGGCATTCAGCTGCATCATGCACAAGTTGAAAAAGACTAACCACAAAGCTGGGATTCATCTCTGTATACAGAATGCCACAAGTCATGCCTTCTTGCCAGCCCTTCTATTAATCCCATATGAATATCAAGTAATGAAAGTATCAAGACAGAATGGCACAGCATACAGCAAGTGAAAAGACCTGGAGCATTTGCCACTAATATCTTCTGGATACTCCTAACATAGGTGTGGAAGCTTCTCAGGGCAAATGTCCTGAGGAGAGGGCAGGGAAAGGAGAAAGAGAAGATAGTACAGATCTCTGGTGGGGGCAAAGAGGATACAGAGATGAGGGTGTGTGTGTCTTTAATCTCAGAAATTAGGATTAATCAAATTAATCAAATTAATCAATACCAGGACAATACTGATGGGACTTCTTATCAATGATGGTTCCTCTACTTCATTTTCCTCTGCATCAGACACACTGGAATAAAGAGACCAGATGTAGATGTCACTGAGCACTGGGATCTGACTGAGGAGGGAAGGAGGAAAAAAGGAGAGAGAAGTCTAATCACAGGTTCTTTTTTTACATTTTTTTTCTCTCATTCCCATTTCAAAGACAGACAAAAAGAGAAAGACATATAGAGAAAGAGAGTGTGAATCATTTAACATGAATTTTGCCTGAATGAGGACTGACATAAGTGTGTGAAACAGGAAGGAAATGTATGAATAATGCAGAGCAAGGCTCTGTGCAGACGGAAGACTCTTATTGTGTCCCTGTTTACAGCTTCTGAAAGCACAATCAAATAGATATGGAAAGAGT
>NW_009936609.1:3992-11281 GCF_000696875.1 Nestor notabilis
GCATGGTCATCTCATGTTGAAAAGGTGTTAAAATACATTGCAGATCACAAAATAACACCTCTCAATCACTGCACCGAATTTCCTCATCTGCTCACACCAAGACAAAGAAGAGCTGATGTTGCTTTAAGTTAGAAGTAAGTGGAATTACTTCTGTGCAGGTTAGGCTTGCTCTAAGGTGTGCCCAAGCCACAGTGGCTGCTACGGTAGATTAAGGCAGAAACAGACGGGGGACAACATTCCCTAAGCAGCTCTGCCATGCAGCCTTTGCCACACATGCCTGGGAGAAGGGTTTGTAGAACTACAGAAAACAGATTTTTTAATGAAGGTGATCCCTGACAGAATTCCTACCTGTCCCTCTGCTTATTTACAGCTGGTGTGGGCAAGAAGCTGAACTCATTTCTTATTCCTTTTATGGGAGAAAGTATGGCTAGGAACTAGCAAACTCTCCCAGGGCGCTTGGGACAGCTGGTTTCCATTTGTGGTCCTGCCACTGGCTGATTTTGGCCAAGCATCATCATTTTTGTGCCACTGGTGAAGCACTTTGAATTCTTCTAACAAAAAGCATCATGTAAGAGCTGGATATTCATTCTGATTATTCTAAGAAGACCATCATCATACCGTGTGGTCTCTTACATTCTATAATTAAGGCACACTTCCGCCCTAAGGAGTGTATTCTTATTCCTTCTCTTGCTTTATACCACTTTTGGATGGAATTTGCAGTAATTTCCAAGGTAGCTTGTTGGATCCCCTCCACATGGCTGGTCCTTTTCCAAATCACAGCCCATGAGTTCATCTGAGTAGTGATGGGAGGCTCTGGCTGTATTGTGTGCCTCAAGAATTCAGTAGCAGCAGAACTCACACAGTCATCCATAACTGCTGAAGATTTCTCAGAAAGCTTCAAGAAAAGAAGCTGACGTCCTGAATGGTTCTTTCTCTAATTTATTGCTATGTTAGACTAGCAAGAGATATAATACAGCATTACATGGGTTTATGGAGGTGACCAGGGGATGTAAATTTTTTTTTAACAGAGAGAAGCTTACCTGGCAGTCTAAGGAAAGGCAACTTAAAGAAAGACTCTAGGGAGAAATAGAAGGAAGGTAGGGGGCAAAGCCAGGGCACTAAGGGCATAAAACAAGGGAGATTCAGAAACAGTGACGTTAAATTTTGGATCAGAAAGAAACAGAAAGAGGAAAGAGGCAGAGTCTTTGAGGACAAGAGCGTAAGAGACATGAGAGCCTTGAAAAAGAAGAAAACTCTTTCTGGAATTATTCTATTTCTAATAGGAATACTCTTTGCGTGCAAATAGGCATTCTCACTTTCAGCTGACCCAGTATCACACAAAGGGGCAGCCTGTGAAAAGTCCTATTGCACAGAGACACTCACAGTTTTAAGTACAGCACTACAAGCAGTCATAATGGAGAAGCAGTGATGCTGATGCAATGCAGTGATGAAAATAAACATGCTTGCTACTTCAGAGATGGAAAAGGCACATTCCACTTCTGCCTTCTAGAAATCTGCTGCAGCCTCTCATCAGACAAAAGAAGGAGTGGGCCTGAGTTAAAACCAGTCTGCTTTTGGTTCCTCACCTCATGCTTGCCCATTTCCCCTTGGTGCCAGGCAAAAAGGAAAGGCCAGCAGGGATTGTCATGTTTTCAATACACTGGATTTCTCTGGTATTAAGGTGCCCTCTATTTGCTTTTTATCTTTTCACCTTGAAATGGGAGCTGCAGGTGCTCGTATGCCGTATAGCTACTGCACGTAATGAAAAGTGACAGGGCAGTTCAATCTCTGGGGTCCCTTCAGTCCACAGGCTCCCTGCTGTGAAACCCAGCAAGGTGGGCACTTGGGTTGCTATTTTTTCCTAAGTTGTTCTGACATACCTCCTCCAGGAATAGTACCGATGCCCCCTAACTCATATCAGACAACCCTCTTGGCTGCATCAGCTAGCATGTACTTCTGGTCACTGATAATCTGAGCTCAAATCAGTAGCTGAAATATGAACACATTCCCTGCTGTGGTGTCCACAGCACTGCAAACAGTCTGTGGATGTTTAATAGATGATTAGAGGACAGGTCACGCACACTCTTAGTTGGGCTTCGAGCCCTTTTGAGGGAGGATGATTTGAAGGATGGTAATTAGTGTCTTTTGGAGACAAAGACAACAAGCTTTAGGCCTGAATTAGCAGCTCTAAAATGCAGTGAGCTCAGCTATTTCTGCTAACTGTGTGATGCTGCAAATTAAAATAATGCCAGTAGCAGACCTGGCGTAGAAACTGCTTGGGATCTCATGCCATCTTCCCTGTTCTTCATAGCAATATACCCACTACTCCTGCTTCATCTGTGCTCTGAGGAGCTGTAAAGAAGAACTTCTCAGACATTCAGATAGGCTGTCACAATGTCGTGGTCCTGGATACATCATACCCTTTTCTCTACTCCTACAACTATTTTACAGTTCATATTAGCTGCCTATAAAAGCACGATGAGGAACAGTGAATCCAGCTTTTGTAAATGAGGGACAGTATCACCAAATCTACTTCTGCATAAATGAAGAACTGCCTTGAGACTGTCTTCTGTACAGGAAGATGTATTACACTGAATCCAGGGCCTTCCACACACTTAAATTCACTGAATCTGCACCTCTTATAAATGGGAAATCATAGACAGACTTGAGTCAGGAAGGTCTACCATGCAGAGTCCACAATCCCTATGCACAGAACCCGCCCTTGTCTTCCCAGATCTAACGTTGAACTGGACTGCATGCATCCCTGCATTAGCTGGTGAACCATATGGTGTCCAAGCCTTATATATATGAAGGCCATGCTAAATCATCTCAACATACATGGAGAGCCTTATTCTGTCAGTTTGCTCTAAAAGCAGATGAACCTTATTCTGTCCAACATATACCCACTTTAATGAAGGTTGAGATATTGATCTCCCCAGTAAATCAAGGTGAGATCTATAGATCCCTCCCAATAAATGATGGTGGCTGTATTGATTCTCTCCGTCCCACCCCCCATAAGTGAAAGCAAGACATACATTTCCTCCCCATTAAATGAAAGTGAGCTGTATTGAGGCCACCCCCATAAATAAAGGGTGGGCCATGCTGACTTAGACCTTAACCACATAAATGGAGGTGAAATGTATTGATTCCATCTTCTGTAATTGAAGGAGCGCTGTATTATGGTCCTCCTTCAAACATAAATGATGGCAAAGCATATTGATTCCATCATTCTTCAAGTGAAAGGTGAGTTTTGTAGAATATCCCCAAAATAAGGAAGGAAAGCCACACAGAACCTAGTATCTCATTCAGAAATTTATTTTGACTGTTAGGTACACATTGAGGCTTTTATTGCATCTGGGTGGCAGTAACACAGAGATGTGTTACTCTTTAAAATCTCTGGGCACAAAATGAAGTGCTAAGGCACCAGGGCTACAGCAAAGGAATGTGATGGCTAAGCAGAAGGCCTTCTGAGTTCTGGTCCTTGTGTCCTTGTAGACCACCTGCATTTAGGCAAGCTTCCTGGCTTTTATGTGCCTGGTCTACCTAGTAAGGGTAATTCCCTCTGACATTAGGTGGTAGAATAAATTTGCTCATGACGGTCTACAATGTTCTGTTGGTTAATGGGACCATCTGAGTTCTGGAGATGACAGCGGAAGTGGATGGAATGTTATAAGGCAAAACAGTTAAAAAGTAAGGTATAGCGTATATGCCATGTGCCTTAAGAGACGCCAGGCCTGTACACTGCAGAGGAATAATTAGCAACAGCTGCCTGGAGCCTGTGGTGGGTGTTGCTCTTTAATTATTCCTATTCCTTTCAACGAACAGCACTGGTTTTAAATAGCCTTGGCTGATGGGAAAGTTACCAAAGGTACCTTACCCCAAAGCCACACACTAGTTCAGGAATTCAGTCTTTTGGATTGTTACTGTTGCAAACGAGGCAGCTGGGACAGTGCCCACCTGCAAAGCCACTCAGATTCAACTGCACCCCTCCAGGAGATCATGTTCAGCCCAGCAACATCACAGAACCCAGGACCATGCAGGGACAACTGCCGGTGGTGTAAAGGGGAGTGCCAACTCCTTGCTTCCCCAAGGAAATATACTGATTTTTCCCCATAGTACTCCATTGCGCAGTTATTGTCTGTTACCTGTTATGCACATCCTAATCCTTGGGGAAGCTGCAGAAGACAAGTAAAGATGAGAGAACCAGTGGAGCCTTGCAAAGAGGCCTGTCTACATCTTTCTTCCCAATTTGTCCCATCAGTAGCAAAAAGAGAAAAGAAAAACAATCAAAACAAAACCAAAGTGAAGTCATAGTACCACAGAATAGTTAGGGTTGGAAAGGACCTTAAGATCATCTAGTTCCAACCCTCCTGCCATGAGCTGGGGGACCTCGCACTAAACCATATTACCCAAGGCTCTGTCCAACCTGGCCTTGAACACTGCCAGGAATGGAGCATTCACAACTTCCATGGGCAACCCATTCCAGTGCCTCACCACCTTCACAGTAAAGAACTTCTTCCTTGTATCTAACCTGAACTTCCTCTGTTTAAATTTGAACTCATTCCCCCCTGGCCTATCACTACAGTCCCTGATGAAGAGTCCCTCTCCAGCATCCTTGTAGGCCCCTTTCAGATATTGGAAGTCAGGAACATGCAGGTGACATGAGGCAGTTAAAGTCAAGAACAAACTCCTTAAAAATCTACACACAAAAAAATCATTGTCACTTTTTTGCCCAATGTTGCAGGAAGGAAATGCACCTCTGGTACCATGTCGTGTGATGAGCAGGCAGAGTTACATTGTCTTGTGGTTGGTTGCCATGCATCTGCCTGGCACTTCCTCCAGGATATACAGGGGGTACACATGCAGAGAAGGGAAGAAGAGGTGGACAATTAAAGGAAAAGTGTGATTACTCTGTGGGTCTGTAGCAGTACACATCTAAGAAGGACCCAGGTATCTTACGTTGGCCATATTCTAGGAGACAATCATGAGTAATGCAGGCTTTCATCCTTTCTTTAGGATGAAACAGAGAGGTATATTATACCATGTGTTTCTTAACACATAATGATTTATCTTAAGATCTTACAGAAAACAAGGTGTGATAGCTTGTATATGAGTTAGCCATTCCTGGTAAACCTTGTGTTCTTCCCACGTGGGTATTTCCAAGCATACTGCTTTGCCCAGAACAGACTTTGAAAATGCTAGTCAAGTGCCAGCCCCCCTAAGCCCATGAATGGAAAAGCCCAATTTCTTCACAATTCTCTCATATCACCAGCTGTCTAAAACCCTCTCTGAGAGGATTTAGATTGCATTTTGTGCTGATTTTATACAGTTGTCTTATGTCTTCCCCATGAGTGGTGAAAGAGATTTGTTCCATACAGCACTGGGGATGCAAATATCATTCCTGTCTCACTGCATCGTTTGAAAGGAGGACCAGACAGTTGCCATGGCAACAGCACATCTGAGCCAGCTGTAGTTGCCATGGAAACAGAAATGGTGGGAGCCAGGAAAAATAGTCCCAGAGGACAAACCATTTAAAAACACACACAAAAATTCCCTTAAACTAAAATAAAATCTTGCTTTGAAATTCTAGGACCTCAGAAATAAGGAGGAAACCAGAGGAGAATGCAAACACCCTCTCACGGGCTCGCTGCTTTCTGGTTTTACATTTTTGAGAGACAAGGGAGAAGTCACTGGAAGTGATCCAGAGATTGCTAGAACAGGGGTGAAAGTAAACTCCACCATACCTTTGGCCTGGCCTCCTGACCCTGTGAGAATGCGAATGCTCTGCATTGATAGCTCTGCACCACAGAGGCACAAATCAGTACGCCAGTCAGGTATTCCTCTCGTTCACAGCAGGCTCTCCTTCTCTAAAGCTAACCATTCTCCATACAAGTGCTTTCAAATAGTGAGATTCTATCTTTGGAGACGCTTTAGTCCCTGCAAGAGGCTTAGTTTTGATCATTAAAAAGGCAGAAAGATGCGCTGTCTGAGATGTTCAAGGCTTAAGTCTGCGAATCTCAAGGAATGGCTGGATGCCTGGCAGCACTGCGACCTGCACTCTGGCCTTCAGGGATGGGCCAGTCTGTTTGATAGGTACCAAAGAGATCAACCCACAACATCCTACATCTCACTGTAACTTTTTTTTTAACTTGAATGTTACAATTAAGCAGAGGAATTATTAAATTGAGAAATGAATGATGCTGTAGAAGAGAGGAAAGCAAACAGCTTCAGCATCCACACAGAGATGTGTGAATTTGGGGTCTCTTGAGAATGTAATAGGGCAAACACGAGTGCTGAGACGGGGAGTGGGGGAAGAGAAGGGAGCAGATGGAAGGAGAAGCTGACAGGAATAAACGGACTAATAGGGGAAGGTGAGATAGGAGAGCCTCAAACTGGGAAATGATAGGGACGTAGGAGGATGCTGGAGCAGAATGTGTGTGGTAAAAATAAAAAGCAACGAGAAGGTGAGCAGGACAGCAGGTAAAGCCTGAGGTAGAGAACAAGGATGGAAGCAGATAGAGATGAAAGGACAGAGGGGAGCGGGATGGCAGGCCACAGGATATGAGGGTGGGCAAGCTGAGGGCAACGCAGTTGGTGCAGCAGTATGGGACAAGACAGGGTGGGAGATGAAGCCTGGCTAAGTAAATACAGTGGCAAAGGAAAGTGAAGAGAAGCAGGAGATGTGGAGGCCAGTAGGGCACAAGATGGGTTGTACGATAACATGCTTTCTGTTGTTTGTAGTATTCCTGTACTTCAGCAGATTTCCCTGGCTTTTCTAGAATCCCTGCATGTGCATAAACTTCTGTTACCTGGTTCCCTCATCCCACTGTGGCAAGCGCTGCTTAATCCAATGCAGTGTTGTACTTACACTTTCCAAGTATTTATTTCCTTGCTCTGTATCAACAGCTAATGTTATCAAATCTTTCCATGCTTTCAAGGTGCAAAATTTCATTCATTTCTTAACGAAAGCAGACTTAGAAAAGCAGTCCAGCATCTCAGGTACCTCTGAACTGTCAATGCATTTTCTGCCTTCTCATTTTGTGATCACAGTTCCTGTCCTTTTGTTTCAGTCTCGCTCCTCTCTGTCTATAAAAAAGGGAGGCGGATGCTGCAGTCTGCACACACCTGTAATTTCTGTTGAAGCCAAGGGAATCTGTATGTATGTAACTAGTGGGATGGGAGGACTTGGCTAAGGATTCCTGTTTAAAGAAATAATAAACTGCTCACGTTTACTGAGAAGGAGAAAGAAAAAAGTCTTTATTCAAAATGTAAATCTCTTACTGCTGAGC
>NW_009936609.1:11312-21341 GCF_000696875.1 Nestor notabilis
AAAAGTCAGCCTTCAGGATATAAATATTTATGCCTTTTGCATAAACAGCAGATGTAACATTTCCAATTAACTGTCGATCTTTCCATTTCTCTGGCTGCTGCTGCTTTCTCTCACAGTATCAGAATGAGCAGTCCGCTTGATTTGCCTGAGCTCAGATCTGTCACAAATTTCCACAGTCAGTAAGATAAAATTGCTCCTGAAAATGTTTATTTATCAGAGCCTAACAATTTCCCTGTGTTTTTTATTCCTTGTATGCAATGTAAGATGAATTCTGTTCTGCTGAAAGATGTGGGATCACAGCCCAGATAAGAGAACAGAGAAGGAGCAGCAGCAAGTAGAGGTGAGATCATGTGCTCAGCCACTGCACCACACTTCAGCCCAGCCCTAAGAGAAGCCCTCATAACATGAGAGATGCCAGTCTCTGACCCATTTGGCCCCTGGTCTTTCTACCAAGGCTGCCAGTCTGGGGCCGTGTAGCATCAAGTGCAGGAGGTTTTATGATGTAGCCACCCACTCATGAGGAACTGCCTCCATCACTTCTTCAGTGTCAGCTTTCTCAGGTGTCTGACATTCAATCCTGCTAATGACAGCCTCCTGCTTCCACAGCTTCTTTCTCTCTAGGAGAAAGTGTGAACTGTGCAAGCAAGAAAATGAACCCTTCTAGAGCTTGTAAACATCAGTTTTCATTGGCATCATGCCTACAAAGCAGAAGATTTTGCTGGAGCACTGGAAGGAATGCAAGAACAAAAATCAAGAGCAGAGAAGCAGTCATAGGCAAAAAACAAGCCAGAAGGCAGGTGGAAGGGGAAGGAACTGCATTTTGTCCGGTGATACATCATAAAGTAGACATCCCTCTCTTCCCTTCTCCTGAGGATGCTTTTGCATGTTCTGCTGTCCTCTGACCTGTCCCGCAACACCATGCAGTTTATCTCAGCATCTTGTCATTTCCTGGCAATCCAAAACTCAACCAGTTGGGTATTGCTTTGAAGCAGGAGCTGCTCTTCAGCTGATCCAGCTTCTTCTGGGGGCTCAGGTGAAGAGCTCTTGGCCTTCCTGCTTACAGGGAAAGCACTGGCCTGGGAGCTGCACAGCTAGCCTGGGACTGGGGCAGGGCTTTGTGCTGCTGGC
Organism: Nestor notabilis; assembly: GCF_000696875.1. Taxonomy (NCBI): domain Eukaryota; kingdom Metazoa; phylum Chordata; class Aves; order Psittaciformes; family Psittacidae; genus Nestor; species Nestor notabilis. The sequence goes on from NW_009936609.1 coordinate 12,441, forward strand.
TGGGTTAGAGCAGGAGGTCAGCCTTGCTCTTCACCTTCCTGAGCAGCTGCATCCATGGCCTGCAGCTCTGGCAGGTGCTGTTGCTATGGGAACTGGCTCTGCTTTAAAACCATCCATGTGGCATTGCAGGGATGGAGGCATCTGTAATCCTTAGCTTAGAGGTGCACCCTCCTCACACAATTTCCCTGCTCCCTGCTTTTCTCCAGATTCCCAGCACTTTGAGATGCATTTTTGCCCTCTCCCAGGGTCTTCTGTTTGCTACATCCTGCCTAGCTCTGGATTGTCAACTGGTGTGAATAAGTGGCCTCTCACATAGAATGAGAAAGCATCAAACTCAAAAAAGGGGTCCAAATTCACAAGTAACTGGATGTTTAATTGCTTAGTGAGCAAAATTTTGACTCTGTTCTGTGCCATGCCCAAAAGGCATATATAGTAGTTCTTGTTTATACTCAAGTATAGTCTTAACTCAAGCATAGTCTTAACTCAAGCATCTGTGACCAGTGATAAGGTTATCTGCACTGTAAACTCCTAAATAATCACCAGCGTTTGCTTCAGGTGAGCTAACTGAAGTGCATTATGATTGCAAGTAGAAGCTAACTTCGCTTGTCTCACTGCAAACCCTTGCATGTGTAGGGAGCAGGAGTACTGAATTAGCCGAAGTTAGTACTGGCTGCGTGCTACCTTCCTCTTCTTTGTATCAACCCTTCTGCTTGATCAGTTACGTCTAAAAGAACCTGAGGTAGTGCTGGCAAAATATCCAGGCTTTGGTTTCCCACCAGGAACAGGAGTCTGGGTAGCACCAGCATTGACTGGCTTCTCTGTCATGCCCTGTGCTTTTTGGGACTCACACTGTTGCTCCTGCCTGGGAAGCTGCACAGGCAAGAGGCAGCTCCACCAACTTTCTAAAAGTGGATCAATGTGGATTAACAATTTAGAATGGAGCAGTCTCAAAAGGAGACTGAGAGTCAGTGTTCTTAAACCGCATGCATTTCTTTCTTCTTGTTGGTCCAGCCCCCTTGACTGTGGCCAACTGTCTGGTATTTCTCTTGAGTTTTCACTGCTGGACGAAGAGGCTCCCTGGCTTAATGGCATTCATTAATCATACAACAATGCATCTCTGCAGCACCACAGCTTAGAATCCAAGTTACATTACTGATGGGTGTTGGCCCAGCTCCTCAGGTTGAGGGTACTCTAAGGTCAAGCCAGATACTTCAGGCTCCGTGCGCATTTTGGGTATAATATAGGACACCCAGGGTTGAAGCAGCTTGTTCAGGCACAGGAACAGACTTTCAGCTGAGTGTGCTGAGTGCTTGTCCTGGGTTCAGCTACAGCAGTCATTTTGTCTCCTTCCTAGTAGCTGGTGCAGTGCTGTGTTTTTGACTTTCAGTCTGGGAACAACGCTGATAACACCGATGTTTTTAGTTGTTGCTCAGTAATGTTTACTCTGACCAAGGACTTTCTCAGTCTCATGCTTTGCCAGAGAGGAGGGGAAGCCAGGAGGAAGCAGAGGCAGGACACCTGACCCAAACTGGCCAAAGGGGTATTCCATACCACAGCACGTCATGCCCAGTATAGAAACTGGGGGGAGTTACCCGGAAGGCCAGATCGCTGCTCGGGTCGGGCTGGGTATCGGTCGGCAGGTGGTGAGCGGTTGTGTCCTTTTCCCTTGTTATTCCTCTTATCATTATTATTGGTAGCAGTAGTGGTTTGTATTATACCTTAGTTACTGGAGAGCTGTTATCTCAACTCGTGGGAGTTACATTCCTTCGATTCTCCTCCCCATCCCTCCGGGAGCGGGGGGAGGAAGGAAAAGGGGGGGAGTGAGCGAGCGGCTGCGTGGTTCCAAGTTGCCGGCTGGGCTTAAACCACGACAGTGCTCCAGGTCATGAGTCACTCTTGGGGCTGAGGCAAAGGGAACTAAGCCACTGTCACGCTTCCTGGATTTGAAGGGGATCTGAGTGCTGCAATGGCCCTCCCAAGAACTGTCCTCATCTGTATCGGTTATAGCAGGTTCTTACAGAGTCCAGGATTTCAGTCTCTCATGCCTTCTGGCTGCTCTTCTAAAAGCGGATTATCTTCCTATGCACTTTGTTCTCTGTGTTTTCCCTAGAACAGTTTGCCAGGTTGTTAACCACGGTGCCCAGTTTTTTCCAGTGCTGAAGGGCCCGAAGTCAGTACTGTTTTCTCTCACATGCCTTGTGGATGCCGTGATGACCTGCAGGCACAGTCAGAAGCACCTCCCAGTCTATCCTCCCCCTCCTAGCTGGACACAAAAGCAACTGCAGAGCCTGTGGCTACAGCTTGCCCGACTGCACTGACAAATGGACTTCAAGGGCTTCCTTAATCACCCTTTCCTAGCTCTTCTGTTGCCAAGATGGTATTCAAAGGAAAATGTCAAGGCCTGATCCCAGCCCACAGACCACCAGTCAGACGAGTCAGTGCTAGACACTCCCAGATTTGCTTTATGATCCTTGTTTCAAGGCCTCAGGTAAGCATTATGGTATGCACCATAGAACAGCGCATTGATAACTTTCATCTAGTGTGGGACAGCAGTTCTTTTTCTCACTCTTTAGGATACAGGATCCTTTGTGTTATCATAATCCTGTGCTTCACCACTGTCAAAGCATGATTTAGCCCTATACTCTTGCTTTGGGAAGCAGTCTGCTGTCTGTCAGGCTTGTTTTCCGTGCTCCTGCACAAATTCCTAGAAAGTGGCATTTTAGTAAATGACCAGAATTTTATCTGTACACTGTCTTCAAGGCCCCTGATACAACTGTGAAAGTGCACTAATGCAGAAGCAGGTGAGATATGCCCTTTCAGAGCTCCCATGTAGCCTCAGAGAGACCTCTAAGGAAGGTCCCCTTTCAGAAAGACATAGGCTGTTTGTGCATTACCTCATCCCCTTGCCCATATGCTCACAGAGCATTTGGATTACCTCATTCTTCCCAGATTTTAGACTACCTTTTAGTAGCCAGGTCCTTGGATCTGCACGTTAAACAGCAAGACTCACTGAGCTGATTCTCTGGAGCCCTACTGATACATAAGACATCCTGCCTTTCCCCTGTCTTCCATGTACCCCATTACTTTCCCCATCTCCGTCAGGCAGAATGATTCAGCAAACAGATATGCTTCTTGTTGGCAGGCAGTCCAGGCATTTAGCTTGATAGCAGCATTGAATATTGTATGTCCTTTTATTTATTTCGCCTGAGTGCAAATTTGACTACAGGCTGTCCCATTGTCTATATAATACTTTGTCCAACCTTCCAGCTTCCTTTTAGAGAGGAAGCTGCCTGCAGGTGCTGCAAACACTTTTTGTTCCTTGATGACTAGAAGAAACAACTCTATTCCTCTAAGGCTTTTAGTCTGACTTGGTTCTGGCTCGCCCACCTGCCTGCTTTCTCTGGAGAACTGGCAGGTGACTGTTTTCAATAATTTACCTTAGAGCTGTTCTGTCATCCTGCTATTTATTTCTGCCATAAATTATGCCCAGAGGTTAGGAAGCTCTTATCTTCCCACTCACAAAGGAACCGAAGGAAAATATTCTGCAGGGCACAGAGGCATCTTTGGGTGGTTTGTAAATATTTCCAGAGGCAGATGTACTGGGGAGTGAAAAGAGCTGTGGTCCCTACCCTGTTAGTATCGCCTGATATAACCTGCATCTTCTAAGTTATGCAACAGGGAGTAGTTGTGCTCACACAGCCCTCTCTTCCTACTGTGATTTACATCCAGTGTCTGCGAGATACACCTGCTAGTGCTTCAAAGCATGAAAAGGAAATAATAAAAAAAGGCCTTGAGAGATGATAGCTTGCTCCTCACACAGTGATTTGACTCATTAAAATCAGTGGAGCAATTTTCAGTGACTTCTCTGGGATTTGGATCAGACCATAAAAGCACAAGCCCCAAGAGCTGGACTGCAGCCAACTAAAGAGAAGCAGAATTCCAAGCAAACAAGTTTTCATTTTTAATTCAGAAGCTAAATAAAATTGAACTGCAGTGCATTTGGATGGGATAGCTCCAAGAAAAATCCAAGGAACTGAAGGAGGTGACACTTCTGGTGTGTTTGCCTCTTCTTAGCTGTACCCTAAGGGGCTAGTTGCTCCACAAAGCAGTATCAATTATCCAGCAATGGAGGCTACTGCTCTCATTATTATTATATGCCTAAATGCTCACTGTAGACCGGGACTCCAGCAAGCTGGACAATAGACAAGTATAGAGCAAACAGATGGTCCTTGCCTTCCAGAGCATCTCAGAGACCAGATTTACCATCTTCTGCTCCGAGTTTGCTGATGCGTGTTGCACCACACAGAGTGGCATTGTTTTTTCCCTGTTGAAGTCAATTAGGTTCTTAGTGCCCCAGGGAGGTGATAGAGAGGTTTGTGCTGCTTGCTTTGATAGAAGATGTAAAACATAAGTTCTGGTTTTGCCACCCAAATTTCACTATGTTTTGTTGGAAAATGCCTGCAGAAGCTTATTCAGCATGAGGGTGAACTTGGTTGTATGGTACAGGCTTGTTTACTAAATGCAGCACAGCGTGCCTGAAGGTCAAGTGGGTACTGCATGCCAGGGCTTCCTGCCCAGGTCTAGGTAGAAATGGAGAATGAGCCCGCAGTATCTCAGTGCTTCAGGAGTATGTGCTTTCCTTGGAGAGATCTCTTTTTCTGCATCTTCCTCTCTTTTTTTTGTTCTCTGCATGCCCTGATTTCCTACCCTTTCCTCTGCTACCTCTCTTTTCTTTTCTAATAGCATCACCTAGTCACCCTCTGCAGGTAACTCCTCTAAAGAACTGCAGACTTAGAAAGATAACAGTTGTAAATCTCTCCCTATAACTCACTTGGTTTGTGAAGTGCAAAAATAAACTTTATTCAATTTTTTGGGGGTGCTACCGTGCTCCTCATGCTCAGGTAAGTCATATTTACGTTCCTCCAGACCCAGCCAGAAAAGGAAGTTCTAAAAATCCCGTAAGAAAAGGTTGTCCTTGTTTCCAGCTTCTCCTGTCAAAACCTCTGTCAGTGTGAGATAAAACCCCCAGTAACGACCAAAGAAAGGAGAGGAGCAGGAAAGCAGCTCAGAAATCTGAGGGCAGCCCTGGCTCTGCTCCAGCAGCTGGAAGTCATCTTTGACAGGTACAGGGAGAAACCAGACTGAAGAGGGGATCTCAAGCAAGCAAACAAACAAATCACCTAAATGAACAGACTGGGTGATAAAGTAGAGCTGAGAATCAGTAGCTAACGAACACATCTCTTTGCTGCACTGCTTTCTCCTGGGTGGAAGCAGAGTCAATTACCCACCTTCCAACAAGCTATTGATCAATGCTGCCATTTATTGAATCGGAGCCCTGGCTGCCCTGCGTGTGGCTCTTTGATTTTCTCTCCCTCTGTAGCAGCACGTGGATGGAAGCCAGATGAGCCAGCACAGGACTATCGATCAATCCGCCTCCCTCCTCCTCCTCCTCTTCTTCACCCCAGTCGCCATGACAACCACGGCTGCTGCAGCGGCAGCAGCACTGTTTACCTGGCCCATTTATTTTCCTCTTCAATATCTTTCCCTTCCCCCTGCCGCTCTCACCTTGGCATGATCTTGGCAAAGCACTCAGCAGTTGTAAAAGGGATGAGTTTTTATGACTCTGAGGAGGACAAGGCAGTTCTTGGCTCTACTTTATCACCCAGTTTGTCCATTTAGTTGATTTGTTTGTGAGGAATCATTGCCTATAAATAAGAGATATCTCGGTCACCAACTAGGTTGTGCTCCATGATGGAGAAGGACCTGTCATTCCCAAATACAGTTCTCCTTCCTACAGTTTAAGTGTGCCTGTATGAAGACCCACATTTTCTTCATATATATTGCCCTGGAGTCGCAACAGAGAACTTATTCCAGGTATGCCATGATTTACCAGCCATTAATCTCACATGACCCCTTGGACAGTACAATATAACCACTGGGCGCACCAGACTTTCTTTCAGATCTTCAGTCACCCTTGTAACTTCTGTTGAGTAACTTCTGCACTGTGTCCTGCAGAAGCCAGCTGCTGTGCAAGGAGCCATGGAGCAGGCCCGGGGTCACCTCCCCGTGTTTTCTCTTTGCACTGTGTTCACCATGGCTCCCAGCTGCATATGCTGAGCAGTGCAGTTCCTGGCTTTGCCCTGTTCTACAGCGCCTTCCATCATCCCCACAATCTCCCCAAGTGCCAGCACAGTCTTGTTCCATCTCTTTCCTCATACTGCTTTCACTGCCTGACATCACCTTCATGCTCCTCAGGAGGATGACAGACATGCTACAAAGACCAAACAGTAGATAAATGACAGTGTTTAAGTAGTAGCCCATTTCCCCCCTCCTGAATGTTTTATTTGGTGTGCTGAATCATCCGCCTGCAGAGTCTCAGTGTAGGATTCTCTGCTGTAAGACAAAGAAGCTTTGTGCAGGGGTATGGAATATAAGATACTTCTTAAAATACAGTACAGGTGTCCACCTTGTCTCAAAGGTCTTCCTGGATTCCATTTAATTGAAATTCTTCACCCAAGCCTTACATTCCTGATTCTTTCCACAGTAAAGCCATTAAACCCTTCCAGGAGACTGCTAGTTTTCATTATAATTCAATATGATTGATACAGGATATAAAAGATCACTTAATGGTATCAAGTACAGATTATCCTTCCTTGAAGCAGAAAGCGACAGGACAAACCGTGGAATTTGCTCCTGTGTGATATTAGAGAAGCAAAAACTGTATTTTGAAGAGAAAACAGACATCTGTAATGAAGAGAAAGGCTGGCAATTTGATGCCAGAAAGTTTCAACCCCCAGTGCTGGGAGGCATAACTCACTGGGGTGAGTGCCGAGTCCTGCTTCATCTTTCTATTTTCCTTATCCTAGAACAGTGCTATGCTAGGAATATTACAGAGCCATCAGCCCTTCCTCCAAACAGTTTGGCAAGTCTCACTCCATGAGATATGTTACCAAGCTCAATTAGGCAGGAGTGTCTCTTTATATAGGAAGAGCTCAGATCTGAGATTGTCCGGGCAATGGATTCCTTCCAAACAAGCAAGTCTTGGACAGATTCTGCAAAATGAGTCTGGGGTTGGGTGTCCAACCACCACCCCATGTGAGGGCCTGGCCTCGCTGGGGGATGATTAATTCAGAGCACTGGGAGAAAGAGGGTATGTTTGACTGGCTGGAGCAGTGGCTTGATGTGGCAGGAAGCATGGTACTAATGCAAACTGTTAGTACTTATTAACTAATTAAATTGTTGTTATGCCCATAAGGCACTTAACACTTTCCAGACACAGAAGAGAGCCCAGTCCCTGCCCTCAGGAGTAGAAGATCTAAAAGGGCAAGCACAGAGGAATGGTGAAAGAAAAACAATTAACATCGATGGGGTGTAACGAGAAGAAGCACATGATTTTGCAGTTAAAATGTCTGTCTGGTTTTGCAAAGAAAGATCGTTTATGTGATCACAAAATCTTTGGTGGGGGGAACATGTATGATATCATACGTCTGTCAGATGCATGTATAATTTTTGATGCATTGGTCAACTACAATTTGGATGGGTGAGAAGCTGGCTCAGATACACTTAATTTCATCAAAATAAAAAGCCAAGAGAAGAGACGACCCTTTTCTTCAGCCCAAAAGGTGGCTGCAATAGTTCATATTTTCTCAGGCTTCAGAATATTTGTATGGGCTGCAGCTCTTAAAAACACCCAGTAAGAAGAAAAAGCTTTAATTGGTGCTCGAAGTCACACAAACCTGCAGGAAAATGGACTACCTTAGTTGCAGAGAGGTGACATGGATATAGATGCTGCTGCAAAAGGTGGAGTAAAAAGAGGTATGTGTTGGAGAGAGAGCGTGAAAGACTATGGGGAGACTGGCATGGCTGGTGGAGGAGACAGGGAGACACATACTAGAAAAGATGGTTGAGCAGTCTTGCACAGGTGACTTTCATTATTACAAGTTCCTTAAACTCTGTGTTAGGCAGGAAGTAGTGGATAAATTCAAGACAGGAACAAGCCAATACAGTGTGCTGCAGAGATGATCTTTGTAGCTTCATTTGCCATGTACAGCAGAGTGTAGAGGGCCTGAGATGTGAATGTTATAATAATAAAGACGAGAGATACAGAGCCCTCGATATGATGGCTATAGGAGAAAGATCTTGTGAATACTGGTTGTGAAGAAAAATTAAAGTCTGCCCACAGATGGCATGGATGAAATAAGAGAGAGGAATTGTAATGTCTAAGCTACACAGGGGCTGGCTGTGGAGTCTACTAGAAGTAAAAGGAGAGCAGTGAAGAGCATGTGTAAAGGATGATTAGGATTTCATTTTTATCCAGAATTTTAATTAATGGCAAGATGTGTAAGAGGGAGCATGCATTCAGGATACCAAAGGACAGACTGACCCAGCTGAGCCTGTCTATGCTGCAAAGCATTAGAGTTTCAATAAACACACATAGCTCTGTTGTTTCATCAGACATGCCGCTCTGGCGTGTATCATATGATATGGCAGCAGTTCAGCCAGGCGGGGAACAGCGCAGGCTATAATTTCCTGGTCATATGTAACTGGGTGGGGAAGCGCCTGATCCTTGGGGTGAGTAATGCTGGAATCGCACCATGTGGCACTCTGCTCTTTGCTGTTCCAGGCATTGGAGGTGTTGCTCTTGCTATTCAGGCAGACGTTCCCCAGGGCATCGGAGCGCTCTTACACTCTTCCTACACGTACAACACCCTCGTGTAGCCCGTTTCACCGCGCACACGGATCCCTTTCGCACATTCCCTGCGCTATGCCGGGATTCTCCGGCTCCGAGCAGGAGGCCAGGGCCAGGCCAGGGCCGCACCATGGTGCCAAGATCCAGGCTTGGCGGCCCCGGACGGAGATACGACGGGGCCAGGTCTCCCTCGCCCCGGCCTCAATGGACTC
>NW_009936610.1:0-6133 GCF_000696875.1 Nestor notabilis
AACCCTAACTATTCTATGATTCTATTATTTCAGAGCATTGTGTTGATGTGCATTATCAGTGTTTTTCACATTCTCATCCAAAAATGGCTCTATTGGCCCTTCAAACCAAATACAATATGTCTTCAGGGTCAGGGTGGTGCAGAGAGACAATGGTAAACACCAAAGGCACTAGCCCATCTTGGAAATCTCATTCTGCAAGGCAAAATAGTCAGAGCTCTGAGGGCACCAATGGCTTTGCCTGTCCTCCCCTGGGCCTCCCCCCACCCTGCCCTTGGCCCAGGACCCCATTTCAGCTCAGTCTCTTCTCCAGATACACTGTAGGATATTGGTCTCCAGCTCCTCACTGCCCTGCCCAGCCCAGCCATGGGCCACAGGTAGGTCCACCCACAGACCAGTGTCCTGGCACAGCCTCAGCCCATCCCCGTCCCCAGGGAGATGGCTGCCTGGGGTTGTGGCTGCCCCTTATGCCCTGTGGCAGCCTTGCTTGGGGCTGATGCCATGGGACAGGTCCTGACTGTCAGGCCCTGCCATGACAGGGAGCCCCTGGTGTTCCCAGGGAGCCCCTAGCCCACAAGGAGTCACTGGCTCTCCCTTCTACCTGACAAAACTCATATTCCTGGCATATTCCTCATGCCCACAAATGGCAGGCAAAAAATTCTCAGCAGAGCATGACAGTTCTCTGGCACTGCCAGGCAGACAGTTGATTTTCCAACGTCAAAATCCCCTGCCATGACAGGGAGCCCCTGGTGTTCCCAGGGAGCCCCTAGCCCACAAGGAGTCACTGGCTCTCCCTTCTACCTGACAAAACTCATATTCCTGGCATATTCCTCATGCCCACAAATGGCAGGCAAAAAATTCTCAGCAGAGCATGACAGTTCTCTGGCACTGCCAGGCAGACAGTTGATTTTCCAACGTCAAAATCATTAGGATGTATTTGTGACAATTAGAGGTGGCTGGTTTCCAGGGACGAAGTGTAACCTCTTCCTGCACATGTGCATCTTCCCAGTCACTTTGGAGGCACCATGGTCAAGGAAGCAAAGCTTGTATGGACATGTCAGCTTATGCAGAAGTCCTGGGGCACAGCTTATAATTTCAAATTTGGAAAATAATATGATTCTATGTTAATTATTCTGTTTCAGAAATTCTGGAGATTTTATCAGCTAAATCCGTCTAATATGCATTTTTGTATGGCAGTGTCTTTAGACATTTCAGCAATAATATAAGGCCTTCTTTTGCAAAGCTCCACACACCTCTTCTTCTACTGTTATCAGCAATGCTACAGTGAAACAGTTGTTCAATGAACCTGACCCCTCAGCAGCTCTGACCAGTGCTATAAAGACAAAAAAGTGAACCAGAACATGTGCCAGCCAAGTGTCCTGCACTGCAAGAGCTAAATATTGAATCAGACACCCTTTTAGAAGAGCTCATTGTTCTGTGTGACATTCTGGAGGCCAATTTGCCTCCCTATAGCCTAGCACTAGGGCTTGAATACCAATAAGGTCAGTGCAGGCACAGGTAAGCAAGACTTGGAAGGTCTGACAGGCAATTTTCCTGCTGTGATTTGATGGGCTGAACTCCAGAGCATAAGGCTCCTTAATAGCGCAGAAAATTACTCCGATCTCTGCATTTCTTCAGCCAGACTGCTGCCTGTTACAGAACATCCTGTTCCGGTGCCTAGGACTTACCAAATGCCCCAGCACTGGAAAGAGAACAGCCTCAGGATACCACTCCAGGTACTTCTTCTGTATTTTCCCAAGATTTAGCCTTTTGCACAGAAAGTACCTTTCATAAAGATTCTTCCCAGAGCCAGGAGCAGGTAAAGTCAATGTAACAGTCAATAAAAGACTTACGCACTTGCATTTTTTCATCAGCTTTCCTTATGCTTTCTTTTCACTTATTTTTCTTAGCAATGCACTTGTAGCCTCACCTGGATGAAGCGGATGATCCATTAGTGGTTGTATTCATCTATTTGAATGCGATGCCAAGAGGATACAGGGCACATAAAACAGCAGAACATCACCAGGATGGCAGCATTCGTAACTCATTCTGTCTAGAGCAATAAACTGGTTTTGTTTCTTCCAGCCTTTAAAGATTGCAGCTTTCTATTCACACAGAAAAAAAGTCATTCCTTCAGTTTGTGAATAACTGTCATCCTTGCACAGAGGGCAGCCAGCACCTACTGGAACATGGAGTTTTACAGCAGGGTTTACATGTGCGCTTTGGCAATCACAGGAGCACTAGAAAGGAATTGCTGGGATTCAAGCTATGAATACAGAGGAGGCAGATGTGAAACGGATTAGAAGAAAATAGTATGTAAATGTACAACAGGTCAAGATGTAAGAACATACTGCCAGGAATAAAAAGGTGCTATAGGAAAAGAGAAATAGTTTACCTTCTGACTAAATTATGCACACTGTGGTGAATTAATCATTCTGTGACAGTAATGGTGTTTCATGGAGCTTGCTTGACTCTGAATTTTGAATTCCATTTTGGCATAGAAGTTTGAAATGAATATTTACAATTTGATTTATATGGACAAGATCAAGTCCCTTTCACTTTAAAAGAAAAAATATAAATATATATATACATGAACAGGAATCAAAAGAATTCAAACCTGCATGTTTTTCAGGTTGGACTTAGTTTAGGTGCCTCATGTGTAACTTGATAAACAAGTAATGGTCATGCTACTTTAGTCACTGAAAGATAATTAACTTTGCTGAAATGTGTATGCTTCTGTGCTGGTGATGTATTCAACATGATAGCAAAAGAAGACAGCTCTTGCCCAGCTGCTTAATGTTCAAAATACTCAAGTGCCTGAACATGGCCAGTGTAATCTATTCCTAGCAGTTTGCAGTCTGAGATGAGCACTACAAATTCTGAGCTCTCTTAAAAAGTACTTAACCTCTTGCATGAAAAATTGTTCTTTTTTCTCTCTGTGCCATTCTTTCCCCATCCTCAAAAAAGGGGCAGCTGTTCTGTACCTATGAATAGAAGGCTCTGTTCTATTTCATTACTCATAGAGTTTAGTAGTATCTCTCAAGAGAAGTGAAATGCTTGTTGAGGATAAAGACTGTATTTAAATATTCTATGGCTTGACCGTATGCTCTTGTTTACATATTTATATCAATGTTTCTTTAAGTTATGAATTTTAGTATTGCTTTAGCTTACACAAACACCCTCTTCAGGTGAAGTGAGAGTGTCATTAATGTATGGTTTGCAAGTATGCACTAATGTTTCATATGACATCTTTCTAGCTTTTATTTAGTGCTTGAAGACTGTAAGAAAATTAAAGTTGGTTTTAACAGTAAAAATAATAATTAAAAAAATCATAGAAATCATAGATATGCCTCATAGTTACATATTTATACATTTTATCTTCTCAAACTAAAAATTTGAGAGATCTATCAATATATTTCTTTTTCCTAAAGGACAACATAAAAAACTGTAGAGGAATTAGAGAAAAAAAATCATTAATTTATGTTTAAATTATTAAAAAATGAGTTTTATTGAATGAAACAACCAGCTAAATGGCAACAGGGAGAAAAGTAAGATTCCAAGAAGTATGTTTAAGCAAAAATGAAACAAAGAATTGTGAGGGAGAAACCAGGATTGTGATTATAACTACAAAAATGGAAGAATAGTAGCCATTTGGCCCACTGATCTATCACTTGTCCCCTGACCTGGAGGTTCCACTTACCAAATACACTGAGAAAACTACCCCCACCTGAATTAAATGGCAATTTAATTCTGAGATTTGCAGTAGATTTTTTGAAAGTCAGTTATCATTGTAACTTCTATTGTTCGGTCTGGATAAAGAAATTATGTTATCCTATAAACAGCACCATGTGCAAAGTGATATGTGGTTGAAAAAAAACTGAAGATGTTGCATGCCTTTTCTACTACATAAACCTCAAGTTCAAGTACCGTGCTGTTTTTTTCTCCATCAACAGTTTTGCTGCAATAGCACCATCAATTTAATTGGAGATTTCCAAATTTGCAACAGCGTGAGTGTGCAGTAGTGTGGAATGTAATCAGAAGTGAGCTGGAACTTCATCAGTAAATTGATAATATTTACTGAGAATTCATGAATTACCCTTAATCTGAACTGATGTATTACAAAAACTTTTTTTTAATCACCCCCAAATCTGCCAGATCTTACTGAATTGCTTCCTGCAATGAAAAGACGAAACATCAGGGAGAGACTTCTAGAGTACAAATGAATTAAATGAATTGCAGCATGATTTTCTCATGTCCATCAGCCATGACAAGAGTACAAGAAAAGAGCTTGTAGAATCTAGGCCAATAATCCAGGGGAAACTGCTGAGGAAGAAAACAAGGTATCAGTATATGATAGATATAGTAAAATAACATGGTTGCCAAATAAGGTTCAGTAGGGGGAAAGAGGGAGTGAAAACCCACTGCTATTATTCATTTAAATTGCATAGACAGATGCATAGATTAATTATGGGAGAGAGAACAAAATCAAAGGTTTGTTTAAAATATACTGGAGATGAGTTGTCATATAACAAAAGGAGATAAGGCTTGGATTTGAAAGCAAATGATATCTAAGAAAGGAAAAAAATTAACATAATACATTTTAAAAAGAAATCTTTTAGTAGCTGCACTGTGTCAAACAATCATCAGAGGTCTACGGTTTTGGAATAGCTCCTGAAGAGGAATTAAACGGAAAGTCCTACTAAGCTATCTACACAAAGCATCTGAATTCCTTATTGCAATACTATGTAGTCCCTGACCAGCCTTTGAAGTTACATTGAAAATACTGTAACTTACTCTTAGAAGTTTGAGTATAGTGGTCCAGGTAAATTTATACAGTCTTTTCTCATATATAGTTACTGACACCAAGCTCACATGTATAATCAGTTGCATTCAGATTAAGAATTTTTCTGGGCATGATCATTTTGGTAATAATAAACCATTTTTATATTACCTTTATATTAATTATGTTGCTGTTATACTATAAAATGCATTTATATTTATCAAATGAGGAATGAGTGTGCCAGTCAAGGCTATTCTCTCTTTTTAACTCTCTAATAGGATACAAATTCATACCACTATCTGTTAACACTAGCAGTTACTCTACAGTTCTGAGTTGGCAGTGGTCATACTTTCTCAAAAAACTTACTGTTTATTATACTATGCCTATAAATAAGAGGGGTTTTTGGTGCTTCTCCCTCTCCCCACCCCCCCACCCCCCCCCAGATACTTCTGGTGGAAATGTAGAACCTAAGAGAAAGGAGGAAAATTAATATCTCTTTCTACAACCTCTGCTCTTTTCAAGTAGTGTTAAATAAATGATGATACACTACAAGATTTAAAGCCCAGCAAGAATCAAAGTCTTCAATGGTACTCATGATGTTGCAGTTTAAAGGCAAACTGCTCTGACTCTGTAGGCAACTCTTCTGAAGTTTCCCATCTCAAAGAGAGATTAGCCTTTTAATTGAAAAGGCATTTTTATTAAAATTTTTTTTTATCAAATGGAAGTAAAAGCAGACGTTTGCACTGGCCTCTTGAAAGTGGGCACATGCATGCTTATGCTGAAGTAACTAAAAATACAAAACAAAACCAACATTTTTATAGAAGGCCACCATTGTATTAGAAGCATATAAATAAAAATCCTATGACCATTAATATAATGGAACTGTCCTGAAGTTTTTTTTCTAATTGAGTAAAGTTTTTTTCTTGGGGTGGGGTGTTTTAGTTCTGGTGTTTTAGCCTGTTAGGAATGCAAGCATCTACCAGTGATGCTCGCACAAGACTCAAACATGTATTCTTATAAAATAATAATTCGTACAAAGAGATCTAGTTTTACATAGATTTACATTTTCAAACAAAACCTTTAACACATAGATATTAAGCCTGAAAATTCCCTAGTGAATAAAAGAAGTATTAATGCATTAAAAAAAACCCCAAAACACTACAAAACAAAAAAAAAAGAAAAAAAGAAAAAAACAAACAAAAAAAAAAAAAACCCAAACCCAAAACAATTTGCGTGGCCTTCTATGATGGGGCTACAGAACTGATGGACAGCGGCAGAGCAGTTGACATCATCTACCTGGATTTGTGCAAAGCTTTCGACACTGCCCCCCACAACATCCTTGTCTCTAAATTGGAG
>NW_009936611.1:0-2974 GCF_000696875.1 Nestor notabilis
AGGGCTGCCCCTGCAGCACCGCTCCCTGCCTGCCTCCCTCACTGGCTCCTCTAAAGCCAGCCTGGGTTTGCGGGGACTGCGGTGAATACAAGTTGGGGGGACACAGTGGGGGAAATGGGAGGGGGAAAGCCTGATAAACTGAGATACTCATGTGGGGACAAGAGAAAACAGGAATATGAGGCTCCCCCCAGCAATATAAGGGATTTCCAAGTATGACAGTGCCCCAGCAGTGAGTTGAGGGGTGACAATCCATCTTCCTAAGGAGGAGCACATTGGTTAACAGCAACCAGCCCTCCCTGTCCCAGCCTCAGCTCCCCCAGCCAGGCCAGGTCTCCAATTCTCATCACTCAGGTCAAATCTTGCTCACACCCCAAACTGCAGCCAGGTCCTGGGGCTGTCTAGAGCTCTTTTAGCCCTGATTTCCTGAGCAAACCAGGCTCTGTGCCTGGCTACTTGGGACCCACTGGCCAGCTTCTTGCTCTTTGGTAGAAAGCAGAGACATTCTAAGGTGGTTATACCCAGAAATCCATGAGGAACCAACTCTGTGAGCTCAGCTGCTTGCACAGTAACTCACTCAGCCTTGCAGTACCTAAGGAGGCTACAAGAAATGTGGAGAAGGGCTTTGGACAAGGGCCTGGAGGGACAGGACAAGGGGAATGGCTTGAACCTGCCAGAGGGGAGATTGAGATGGGCTCTGAGGCAGAAGCTCTTCCCTGGGAGGGTGCTGAGGCGCTGGCACAGGGTGCCCAGAGAAGCTGTGGCTGCCCCATCCCTGGCAGTGTTCAAGGCCAGGCTGGACACAGGGGCTTGGAGCAACCTGCTCCAGTGGAAGGTGTCCCTGCCCGGGGCAGGGGTTGGAGCTGGATGATCAGTGTTTTCTGCCCACAAGAGCCAAGCCCGGGTACATCTCAGCTGCACCAACGTGCGTAGAAACACTCAGGCTGCTTAAACCCCTCTGCAAGTTAAAAACCTGCTTGAAGGAAGCTGCAGAAACAAAGGGGCCGAATGCCAGGACCCAACTCTCGTGGGAACGATGCAGCTCCCAGCTCTGCTCAGAGCAGGGATGCACAAGGTGATCTTGATGCAGTCCTTGGCTCCAGCGCCTGTTTGGCTCAGACGAGCTGGCACAAGCAGGATTAGCTGTGGCTGATGCTGATGTCCCTTCTGCTGCCTGTCTGGTCCCACACTGGCAGCACCAGCTCTCCCCACTGCTTTAGGGACTTATGCCAGGCACAGCCAAGACCATTCAGTGGCTGCTTCCCCTTCCTAACACCCCCTAAACCTGCTGAGAGCAGCAGAGAGGGGCTTATTTCTGCAAAGCTTGTGTAAATCTGGGATTTAATACAGGAGAAACCTCCAAATTGCTGCTCCCGGGACTCAACCCCCTTTTGCCACTTCTACATCAGACAGAAACAGCCTCGGCCTCTGCACCTCCCCTCGACACAGCAAGAGGGTGGGGAGGTGGAAATTGGCAGCTCCAGTGCCCAGAGCCTGGATGTGCTGAGGCCGGGGGGTCTGGCTGTGATTTCCTATGTTCACATGTGCTGCCTCTGCCTTAGGGGATAACCAGCCCCACACGATGCGCTCACAGCCTCACACTTCTGGAATTTACCTTTTGTGCCTCAGAGTCTGAGTTTTAGAAGCATTTTTACTGGTGTAGACAAAAGGGAAGCACAGGAAATGAGCTGTAAAACCAAAGACCTTCCCCTGCCCACTGCAGAGAGAAGGGGAAGTGGCGAAAGCAGCACCAGAGCCAGGCAGCACCCAGAAATCCCCTGGTACTGAGCACAGGATGCATCTCCTGCAGCAAGTGGGTCACATCCCCCTACACAGCACAGGGGCAGGAAGCAGCAGCTCCGACAGGGACAGAGCAAGGTGAAAGCACCTTCTCCACGCTCAGATGGAGAGGGGAATCCTGGTGGTGTTCTCCTCCTCCCTCTGAGCTCACAGGTACCCCAGGATGGGTTATGGCAGGGATGATACAGCCCTGGCCCTGGGGAGCCCCCTGCAAGCCCCGCTGCTGGTGGGGCTGGGTGGCAGCAGCATCCTGGGGAGGGAACACGCTGTGCCCGGTGCTTCCAGAGAGGAACAGTTGTTCCCACACGCAGTCGATTGCCACAGAGCAGCACCGTCTGCCAGCGGCTGCCAAGATGCTGTCAGTAAGAAGTGTGTTTTAACTCCTCCTTCAACTGCCAACGTGCCTTAAAACATCCTTTCCCAGCATTCCTTAAGGGAACTTTGCTGAACACAAGCCCAGAAGCATTTTCTCTCCATCATACCTGGGTGAAAGCTGCAGCCTCAGCTGCAAAATCCCCACATGCCACAATCCCAGATCCCCGTTCCCTGCCTCTGCCACAGGCTGGGTTATAGAATCATGGAATGGTTTGGGTTGGAAGGGACCTTAAAGCTCATCTGCTTCCCAGCTGGGCACGGGGCTGTGTTGAGAAGCAAAACTCCATGGGGATTTCAGGCAGCACCTTCAGCACAGCCCCACCATCCTCCCCCCGGGGTAACCCCATGGCCGGGATCCCCATGGCCGGGTCCCCCCCTGGTTACAGACCCCAGGATGAGTTATGGGTGTTCTGCTCTTCCTGTGCCCGCTGCTGTGTTCAGGCGACACCCGGTGATGGCAGAGGAAGAGCCGGTGTTACCCGTCCTCCTGCGAGCACTGCAGGGTCTCACCCTTCAAGACTTCCAGGAGTTCAAGACGAAGTTGTCAGAGGTTCACGTGGAAGGAGGATGGAGCATCCCCAGGGATTCACTGGTGACAGCTGCCCACCCGCGTGCCTTGGTCAGCTGCATGGGAGAGAACTACAGCAAGGACACTGCAATGGACATAGCGATTGGGGTGTTCAGAGAGATGAACCTGAGAGACCTCGCTGAGGAGCTGCTGGATGAGACAGTGAAAGGTAAGAAACCAGCGTTCACCTTCAGCCATAGAACCACGGAATGGTTTGTGTTGAAGGGACCTTAA
>NW_009936612.1:0-48198 GCF_000696875.1 Nestor notabilis
TTTTTTTTTCCACTTTTTTTTTAAATGTGATTTATCATGGAGGGTGCTGTATAAACTCTTCCTGTCACCTTTGATTGAAAAGGCGTCTATATACATGCACCTGTATCTCATGAGCATACTGTTCTGTTCTAGACGAATGGGCAGAGGTGGCCAGTCCTCCTCGTCTTCCAGGGAGTCAGGAGCCATTAGACACTGCACCTCTAAGAGATCTAATGGGATGCAGATGTCCAGAAGTATATGGTATGGAGAATGTGCCAGTGGCTTTTCAATGTCTTGCTCCTGCCTTGCAGGGAGAAAGTGATTTGGATATTGAGCAGGATACCAAAGTAGAACTGTGAGCTCAGCCTGTGGAGCTCACTTTCACTCACCTCCATGTGTCCAGCTGACTTGCAGAGCTGACATGAGATGCCAGAACAACTTCTGAGCAGCATATGTTAAGAAAGCTGTAGTCTATTCGTACTCAAGTGCTTCTACTGTGGTGATAACCTGGCTTGTTTACTCCCTTTAAATACATTCTGAATGATGTCCACTGTCAACACTGTAGCTTGAACTTATAGTTTGATTATGTGGGTAAAGATTAATTCAACCAGGAGATTGGGAAAGTTAGGAGGGTGGCTAGAAGATCGTCAATGAACTCTAAAGACAAACAGCTCAAATGTGTATAGGAAGATTATACTTTGTCTGACTCCATACTCAATCACATCTAAAAACCGAAACAATCACAACAGAAACCCACAACAACAAAAAACTTGTTGCTTCCGTTGCACTGCTCTTGATGCTGTGCATGTGGGCAAACACAAACATTATCTGAAGATTGAGTAATAAGAGTATAACTGCCTCCTTTTTCTACAGTAATATGTACCTTCCTAGTCTGTGTTACCGTCTCACTTTGCTAGAAATGAAAGTGTTGGTTTCAACCCTGTGGAAGAAACAGCCTCTTGTTCTGTAATATAAACAGCAGGAACACTCAGGCCTACAAATACACCCTGCCACTTGCGTTCTGTTATCTAAGCTAACAGCAGGATGTTTAGTGGAGGACATTCAACTCTGGAATTTGCTCTTTGTCGCTCCAGTATTGTCAGTCTGCTGATTTTGTGGAATGTTAGTTCAGCCTTTCATGAGAAGCAGTTAGATCTTTGTAATTACAGCGTGTTTGTAGAGGTGTTTATCTCTGCAGTTGCTTACCAAATGAAGCAAATGGTATAAGCTGCGTATTGGTAAAGTAATACAAATTTTAACAATCTGCTTTAAAAGATATATGGCAATAAACACTTGACTTGGCTTATTGTTGGGCAAATGGTGCAAAAGAGAATCTTCATCTTCTGTCACTTGAATTTTCTGCTGTTGATTTCATCTCTGAATAAAATTAACTTGAATAGTCTGTGGTCCTTATTCTGAAGCTTCTGTTACTGTAGGTAGTATTTTATATGATGCTTGGGTTTGTTTTTCTTCTGTGCCTTTAAAATGCGTATATGTACAGGACGTAAGATTTTAACCTTGCTGTGTGAAGTGTTTGTGAATTCTTGGTGTACTTGTCATTAAAAATCCATCCTTGTTCTGATTGAAACTGCTAGTAACAGTTCAAATAGCAGTGAAGTTGTAGTCTAACAGTCTCACAAGGCCGTAAGAAACTTGAACTAAAACTTGAAGCTTTTGGTAGCATCTCTGTTAGAAAAAAATCTTGAAAATGGATCTCTATTCTTTTTGTTTCAATTTTTGATGTGTGGCTTCTTTTTCTGAAGATTCCGTAAAATGAACAAGCGTTTGGTTCCCAGAAGACCCCTGAGTGCATCCCTGGGCCAGCTAAATGAGGTGGGCCTGCCTTCAGGAGCTATCCTCTCAGAGGAAGGGGGAGTGGACTTGCCCAATAGGAAAACTTCTGCTCTGCCAAATGGAATTGTGTCAACAGGCAGCACGGTGACGCAACTTATTTCTCGAGGGACTGACTCTGGTTATGAAACAGCTCTGAAGCCAGGGAAGATGGACCATCTGAGTAGCAGTGCCCCTGGATCTCCTCCTGACTTGTACGGGTCTTTCTAACTGTTGTTTGAAGTGTCTTGTGTGTAAATATGCAGTAGAAAGAAACCCATTCTCTAGAAAAGAAACAGAACAGGGTCTTTTGGTCTTGTGCTGATTTTTTTTGGTTTGGTTTGGGTTTTTGTTGGTTTTGGTTGTTTTTAAGTGATTAAGAAGTAGAGTAGAAAATTAAAGCTAAAACTCTGAACTGTTTTACTTCACTGTTTGCTTGTATTTTAATTGCAGAAGGTGATGTAAGCCTTCAGCAGGTGGAGGATAGACTGTTTTATAGTACAGTGTGTTATATCAGGCCGTAATGAGCAGTGCCATCTTTATACCTTTTAGGCTGGAATCTGTTCCCAAGAGCTCTATTTCTGCCTTACCCGTGAACCCTCATCCTGTGCCTGCTCGGGCACCAACAGATCTGCCTTCGGTGTCAGTCACTAAGCAGTTGCAAATGGTACCACGAGGGTCTCAGTTGTATAATACGCAGCAAGCAGATATGTTTTATCAAGATCCTAGAGGAACTGCCCCACCATTTGAGCCAGCATCCTACCAACAAGGTAAGTTTAAGACCAAGCTCTCTTTCATCTTCTTACTGATTTTACTCTTTCTTCCCACTCATGTTTTTAAGCCTTCAAGTTAGAGTTTTAGCTATCACGTGGACTGTAGGCACTAATGTGGTGATGACGTAATTAAATGGAAATCGGCAGGCTTTTTATGTCTTCAATGAGGGTGTTAGTGCAGTTGAACACAGAGGTTTATACCCATCCAGTGTAGCAAATCCTTCTTTTCTTTCAGTTCTTCCTAACTAGACTGGATCAGGAGCCTAATGTGGTAAATCGTAATTCAGTTTGACTCGGAAAATTGAAATTGAGTTTAACCAGCAGAGGGGGTTATGCTTGAAGGGTGAAAGTACTTAACATCCTTAATGAAAAGTGTGTGAGTGTTCCAGAAGTGTCTGCATATGCATGTGATGGGTAGAGACAAGTGAAATTAGAGAAAGGTGTGGCACAAAAAGTAAAACATCATAAAAAATTACCTAAGAAGAAAAGTGAGTGTGAAGAGACCAAGTGGAGAAAGATAGTATTGAAGGGGATTAGAAAGAAAAGATAGAGCTATATAAAAAGAGTGATTCTTGCACAATGTAAGATTGGAGAGAGAAATTACGTTAAGTACAGTTAATGTGAAGGAAAAATAAGGAATGAAAGACTGAAAGAAGTGGGGAAAAAAGAAGAAAAAGCCCTAGAAAGGAAGGGAGGTAGGGGAATGCCACGATTTTTGGGATGGTTGTGTAACGTTTTGAAGGGGAGGGAAGAGCTTACATTTGATTCTTGTGTGCAAATGAAGATTTGAGCTGTCCATAAAACTTAATATGTGTGTATTTGTGCTTATTTAATTATCAAGAGATCCCAGATAGATTAGTAAAATCTTCATGTAACTAAAGGGGTGTGTTCTTAGAAGTTTTTGGTGATTCACAGTGTGAAATTTCCTTCTGCTATTCAAGAGGTAGAAAAATCTGTAGGTAACTTTAATTTCTAATTAATCCAGGTTTCTCTACACAGGCAGTGGCTCGATATTTTTGGGACAAATTGGATTTTAGTTGCATGGATGTACAGGCTAAACTTCAGTTTACTTTTTAAGTCTTATCTAGCTAAAAGCATTCATACTGATCTGAAGAGACATTCTAGTGAATTATTTGTTTGGCATGCTATCAGGACTGCTGTGGCTCATGTGATAGACTCAGTCTCACCACCTTTTCTCCAGCTACTGTAATCTTTATGCCTTGCTGGTATCTTATTTAGATAACTGAATTGTGTCACTTGAGCTTTGGATCACCTTTTGATTTTCTGTAGTTAATTTTTGAGTAGAAATACTGGTTAGAGAGTGGGGCAGACAATGTGAATTTATACCCTTGTCTTCATGGTATTTGTAGACTGGAGTGTTTGAAACAATTCTGTTTTGTGGTCAGTTGTGATAATCACTTTATCTTGTTTGTGGGTTTGTTTTTATTTGTTTTCCTCTTGCCTTCTTTCAGGAGTTTACTATCCCACTCAGTCCATGTCTCGCTTTGTCCGACCTCCTCCATCAGTTCCTGAACCTGGTCCACCTTATTTAGACCATTACCCACCCTACCTTCAGGATCGTGTGGTGAGCCCACAGTACACGCAGCCGCAGCAGTATCCTCCTATGGGACAACCCATTTACCCACCTCACTATGACGGTCGTCGTGTATATCCCCCTGTCCAGCCATATCAGCGAGAGGAGATTGTCCGAGGAAGCCCTGTACCCATTGAAATTCCACAAGCAGCTGTACCCTCCTACATCCCTGAATCCAGAGACAGATACCAGCAAACAGAGGGTTATTGCCCAGTGACTCCACATCTTGGTCAAATCAGACCTTCATGCCACAGGGTACGGGGTTTATATCACTTTTTGGTAGTTGTTTGAGAGAGAAACTGTGAACTACTCAAGAATTTGAATATTTTTGTAGTAAGGTGATGGGCATTATGAGGACTTAGAAGTTTGATCTTTAAGAAGGAGTACCTTTGACGAAGCTGATTTAAAAACAGGAAGGCAGTTTAGTTAGTGGTCAACTCTGCAACTGTAATGATGTTGATATGGAAAAGAGCAGGCTGCTACTTAATGCTCAAAGTAGAAAAGCATTGTAATTAACTTTGAAAGTCTCTCATGGTCCTGGCTTCTCCAACAAAAGGTTAGATGGGAGAGGGCCACCACCTTTGTAGTGCAGATTAAATACAGAGTGTGGAAGTGGTCATGTGTGCATTCTTGTACTGATCACCTGTGACTGACGACTTCTGTGCCTAAATAAATGTACAAACATGCATCTCTTGATAAAGGAACCGAAACTTCTGCTCTTCTAAATGTTCTCTACTTTAAAATTGCTGACTGGAGGGACTTCCTACAAGTGTACAAACTTGTCTTCATAAATCACCACCTGGAATGGAGTCCTGAACAGTTGGGTTTACATAGCTCTGAATTGTATTGCCGAGTCTAGGAAGCATTTTTACATAGTTCATAGGTTTCAGTTTTGAGTTTGTCACATTTTTGGGATGTTTAATTCTATTGCAAAATGAATAATAAATGTAAACTAACTGTGAATAGGTTATGATCTGTAGAGTTCTACAGCTTTTTCCCCAAATGACTGAAATGGGGACCTGCCATGCAGGAACATGTCTCAGTGGTAACTTTGCCAAGTTGGAACACAGATTCATGTTGAGCTACCTGTGAGTTAAAAGATAAACAGTTTTAAAGTTAGAACACTGGGTTAGTTGAGTAATCAGTTTTAGACAAAATAACATTCCCTGCCTTTGGGGTGTATGGCTAGTGTAGGAACATATATATCCTATATTAAACATAAAAGTCAACAGATGGACTTCAACAAAGTGGTCATTATTTGTTACTGTAATGATACTGTCTGTTCATTGTAGAAGTGTCTGGTTGCCCTATTTTGTTTGGTTAAACATTTTTTAAATTACTAGTTTTGTGCATTAATACTTCAGAAGCTTTGTAACATATTTCTCTCTTCAATTCAGCCTCATCCCAGCTTGGATGAACTTCATCGACGAAGGAAAGAGATCATGGCCCAGCTTGAAGAGAGGAAGGTGATTTCTCCACCTCCTTTTGCACCGTCACCAACCTTGCCTCATCCTTTTCATTCAGAGGAGGTAAGCATATTTTGACAAAAATACAACTTGCTAGCGTATTTGGAAAATACTTTGGTGTTTGTGTGTTGCTTTGTTTGGTGAAGACAACAAAGTTAGGACAGTACAGTGTGGGGGAAGAGATTTTGTACTCTGGGTGGGAAGCCCTTATGGTGCAGTCTGCATTTTCTTAGCTAGCCATTGTTTCTCTGATCTACTACTGATCCTGAGCTATCTGCTTTTGGTGAAACCAAAAGAAGTAGTTTTGAGCCATTATTAATTGAACTAGTCTTCACAGTTACTGGACTTCTTCATTTGCTCCTGACATGTTTACAATTAAGTAACAGCTTGATGGAGGTTTATTTTTTAACCAAGGTCAAAATATCACTCTCATACTGGCCAAATGAATGGTCAGCGCAGGGAGTGAGTGTAGCCAGGTGATCAGAATTTCATGCATTTCATGCTTTCCATGGCCCAATTCCAAATGGTGATGTATTGATTAAAAAATGATCCTGGTAGTTTTTCAAGGTCACTGCTGTTGAACTAAGTATTGGTGGCTGTGAAGCTGCTTCTTCCCTTCACTTACAGAACCAGATTTTTGTTTTTGTACAGTACTTGGATGAAGACCTGAAGGTAGCTGGGAAATACAAAGGAAATGACTACAGCCAATACTCTCCCTGGTCCTGTGACACCATCGGCTCCTACATTGGAACCAAAGATGCAAAACCCAAAGATGTTGTGGCAGCAAGGAGTGTGGAGATGGCGGTATGTAGGGATTGGGGGAACATGGAAGAAAGGTTGATACTTCTGTGGATTTGGAGGGACTCTTTCACTTGCTTTCCAGGATGACAGCAGTGCTTGTATTTAAGCTCAAAAGTGCACTGCAGTCGAATGCATTTGAGAATGCATTTGCAAATGTGCAGAGGGTTTGCTTTGTTTTCAAAGTTACAGATAGTCCTACATCTTTGTAGCTGTTCTAGAATTCTGGATATAGATGCAGGTTAACCACTCTGCTCTTAAGCCATGATAGCAAGAGATACTTTGCCATGATTCTTTGTGATTATTTGAAATCCAAAATGACTTTCTGCTGGCAGCTTGTTAATTAAACATGTCCATCTATTGCTTTGTGTACTTTCTGTCAGAGGGAGATGCTATAACTTTGTGCTATTAAATCCTTTTAAGGTGATTACTGCTGTTTTATTAGTTTTTACTTGAAGGACACACTGATTTGTGACCACAAGAATACCTAAACTTGCATGAAGCTTTTGAGAAGCATAGTTGTAACATAATACTAGGCTGATTCTTTTTGAGAGCAATTTCTAGCTCTATGCTGTGTTCAGTCCTTCACTGAAGCTGTGGGTGTCTGGCTGTAATCTTATTCTGTGCTGCTGTATTTTTGCTAAGCTGGGGGGAGGGGGGAAGGTCTGCTAGGATGTCATTGGAGTCATGAATGTAGAAGAAAATACGTAGGATTCTGAAATACCACCACTATTTGGTTTCTCACTAACATTTAAGCATCACTACAGCAAGAAGTAGAATAGGAAGACTAGTTTAAGGATGAAGGAAATAGAGAATACAAGTGAGACTTACTATAGTTTTCTACCAAGTTGTTGTAAAAGCAATGTGATTTTGCTTATTTCTGAATAAATTTGACTGCCTTTTCCGTATCTTGTCTAGAACGTAGATAGTAAAGCTATGCGTGACCAACGATTAGACATGCAACGAAGAGCAGCAGAGACTGGTGATGATGACCTCATTCCATTTGGAGACCGACCAACTGTGTCGAGATTTGGGGCTATCTCTCGTACTTCCAAAGCCATGTATCAGAATTCTGGTCCCATGCAGGCCATGGCAGTTCAGGGAGGTACCACCAAATCGATCATTTCAGGTATGATGATCTACGCTTGGATTTTGCTGTCTGTTACTATTTTATTTAGTGCTACCAGTGTAGTTCAAGTTGAAGACAGCCCCTGTAAGCTTGTTTCTTGTCTTAGAAATATAGATGAGATGTATGTTACGCCACTAAAAATATCTCTAGGTAAGGCTACACTGAGAAGCCTGAAGAAAAAGGTAAGGGCAGGTTTGTGCAGTCATGGTGTATGTGTTGGTGATATGTTGTTGCTGTTTGGAAAAAGTTAATTTGTTCTGCTGGTCCTGATGAGATGAGAATCCAGAAACTTACAGCTTTCCCAAATACATAATGCAAAACCATCATAACAAAGTACTCTACTGCACTCCTACTTTATGGGTGATTGCTGCTGCAAGCTTAATGCAGGTGTTCCTTTAATGCAGGCAAAGCAAATAAAGTAGGAATAGTTTATTTTCTACACATCTATTTTATAATCACATGTAATGTGTCTGTATATCTTAGTCCAGAAGATGATCTCTTTCTTGAGATGAATTGAGTAATCTTAAGAAGAGACTTACTTAATATTCCCCCAGATTTCTTATAGACTTTTTCAGGAGTTAACTGCTGGAAACAAAACAAAAACTCGTTTGCTAAATTCAATCAGTAACCACCTAGACTTTTTCACAGGTGAAACTCTGACTTCTATGATCAAAGTCATGTTAACTAGGCATCTCAATTACCACTCAACTCTCAAGTCTTTTAGGAACTTAAGCAGTAAAAATAATTGCTCTCATGGTGGCTGTAGGGTGGGGTGTTTTTTTGTTTGGTTTTTTCTTTTTTGTGTTCCTTGAAGTCCATCACAACCTCAAATTCTGGAAGGCTGTCACAAACCTTGTTGGACATACAGGAAAAATCGTGCATTATGCATGACACTAGGCACAAGTAGTGTTTCTGTGTTCATTTCAGCAGAAGAAACATTAGACTTCCTCACTCTTACAGGGCTAACCTTTCTGGTTATTCTCTAGTGTCAGTCCAGTTCTGTGTGTTGGCTGAACTACTTAAAGGATAGTTTTGTAGTAATGCAGCATGGGTTTTTTTCTGTTCACTGGCAGACTACAGTCCTTATGGAACTCATGGTGCCTGGGGAGGCTCTCCATATTCTCCTCATCAAAATATACCTTCTCAGGGACGTTTCAATGACAGGTAGGACTGCTTTGTGTTTTCTGTAATTTTTTTTTTTTTCCTGTGCCAGCTGAATAAAGCTTTTCTTAGCAACCTCCTTATTTTGGCTTTTCTGATCCCAAAGGGAGAGACTGTCCATGTCAGATGTGGCTGGTCATGGGAAACAGTTGCCCTCAGCTGAACGAGAGCAGCAGCTGCGCATGGAGCTGCAGCAGGTAGACCATCAGATTAGCCAGCAGACACAAATGCGAGGACTAGAGGTTGGTACCAATGGTTGTAAGAGTGGTGAGGGATGGTATGGAGAGAGATGAAACTAATATTAAGTTGCTCTTCATTGGTTGATCTTTCTGTGACTGTAATGATATTCAGTAACAATACTTAATTCTGTGATGCCATGCATCAATACTAGGGTATGAGTGTAAAGCACTCTGCTTAGCAGCAGAAACGTCTCTGCACTTCATGCGCAAATCAACACCATATTTTAATCAGTTCTCTGTACTCATTTATTGCTTTCATTCTCTCTCACTTATTGCCCCTCTCTGTTCATCTGTATACTCAGGCAAACCTGTGCTACAGATAAGATACCTGTTCTTCTTGGCTTTACTGCCATTGAAAATGTCTGACTTTTATGTACAGAAAGCTATGACCTTCATCTGTTTCATGTTTGGCTTTGTGTTGTACCTGTTTCTTCCTAAATAGCACAAGCCACAAGAGTCAAAAAATAAAGATACTTAGCTTGAGAAATTAAGCATAATATTTTACATCTCCTCACTTAGAAGAAATATAGTCACTTGTAACATGAGGAAAGATGTCAGTCTGCATTTAAAAAAGAAAGAGTTGAAATCTTTGTGTTTTGTGAAAAACAGAAGGTAGGAATGTTAAGGCATAAGGAAAGAATTTTTCTAGCAACCATTTAGTTACTTTTTTAAGTCACAGCAGCAGTTAAAAGTACTGCATTTTGTAGTTACTTGAAACCTAACTTGTGTTCTTGTGCTCTTGTTTGGGAACAAGAGAAGAAAATGTTTTAAGTCTGGAATGTCTGCCATAATAGAAAAGTACTGGAAAATTGCAGAACTTGCAAGTGTCCTACTTTTC
The DNA here is from genome assembly GCF_000696875.1 of Nestor notabilis. Lineage (NCBI taxonomy): Eukaryota > Metazoa > Chordata > Aves > Psittaciformes > Psittacidae > Nestor > Nestor notabilis. Next base: position 9,808 of record NW_009936612.1, read on the forward strand.
CTGCTCATTATTACTGTGATTCAGTATTAAATCCTACATAGTTGAGTTTTGAGCTTTGATTTTTATCATAATTTGAATTTGTCTGAACTAATCAGTTATTTTGAATGACAACAGCTTTCAATTTCTCTTGTGCTCAAAGCTGCAAGCAGATACTTGAAATCCAGGAGGTTTTACTGATTTACCTGCTCCAGGGTTGTAGCAATCGCTCAACTCCATCAAAGCATGAAGAACTAGATTATTTTGTTTGCTTCTCAGATGAATGAGCATTTCTACTTGAAGACCAGCCAGATGTTTGGTTGTTCAGAGTAGTAGATAGTGTGTTTAAATGCAGACTGCACACTTACAGAATTGATTCCCAGGGATTGTCAGATTTTTGGAGTGGCCAGTATGACTACTGCTTGTATGTGGCTGCTAGTAACTTGCAAATTGTGAATGACTGTACCTGCCCCCATCTCTTCCTATGCTTACTAATCTGGGTCAGTAGAGAGCTACAAATTCAACATCCACATCTCTCAAGATATTTTATGATTTGGTAATATAGTTCTGGTTCTGCCGTAGAATTTGTTAAGATCTGTTATTGTAAATTAAATCGGCAGATTTGCTTATTTGCTGTTATCTTTTGCTTAACAAATAGGTCATGAGAGTAGTGCTTTTATTTGTGTGCTTAATCATAGTTTTGAGAAGGGGTCTGTGTATGGGGAAAAATCCCTGGAAATTTATTACAGTAAAAGGTATTTAACACTGCTTGTTTAAAAGTGAAAATATTTGTCTGCATATAAAAAAAGTTTAAATTTGCATTAGAAGTTATTTCAATTGGGACCTTGATAAGCATGGCAAGGGAAGGCCTTGGTTTTGCAAATAAGCAATAATCTAGAGTTATGGCCTAGAGCTCTTTTTGTGCTTGGTGTGTTGTGTGCTCAGTTGTATATGTGCTTGGCTTTATGCATTTAGGCTGTTAGTAACAGGCTGCTGTTGCAGAGGGAGACGACTACACTGGCAGGCCAACCACAGCCCCCACTGCCACCTCCCAAGTGGCCTGGGATGATCTCAAGTGAACAGCTGAGCTTGGAGCTACACCAGGTGGAAAGGGAAATTGGGAAGAGAACCCGTGAGCTGACCATGGTGAGTGCCATGGGGGTGGGAGGCAAAGAGGTGGAGAGCTGTGTAGCTGGCTGCAGCCCTTTTACCCTGGCAAAAAGGCTCTCTGCTAGATGACCACAGCTGGAGTCATCCACCTCCTTCTTCACCTCTTCATTCTTCAGAACCTCCTGAGAAGTTTTTTGTTGATTTTTCATGAGGAATTTTAAATCTAGCCACTTCAAATGGCAACAAAATATCAGCAGGGTATTTTAAAAATGAGTGTGGCGATGAATTTGTTGAAAACTGTGAATTGTCTCCAGGGTCACTGTGCCATGAGTTAGACTGTTTTAACATAGAAAACTTTTCTACAGGTGCAGACTAGCGTTCAGAAGTCTGTGTGCTGTTACAGTCTCTGGTCTTTGCTTGTTGTTACAAGAATTGTCCCTTCCTTTCAGGAAATACGGTGTCCTGAGAAGAGCATTATCTTACTGAGTCTGTTTTCTTGTCTCATGGCTTTTTGTGGGTTACACTGTGTGACTTCAATTTACAGGCCTTCGTTATAGGTCCTACAGGATGAAGTCTCAAATTCTTTTAACATAATGTTAAAAAATTTTTCTTCTTCCTTTTTTTGAAGGAGAGCCAGTCTTCACTGGATATAAAAAACAAACTGGGCACTACTAAACAGACAGAAAATGGACAATTAGAACCACAAAGCAAGGTTCCAGCTGAGGACCTTGCTCTGACATTCAGGTAACATGAGTCTTCAACCTTCCTTTGTATATCAGAAGGACTTAATCATGGTCACCCTCTGATACATGAATAATATCTCCTGCCTCACACTAGCTCTGATGTGGAAACATCTACTAGGAAAAGATCATACAAATCAATTTTTTATAGTGTAAGCATGAATTAAGAGCTATTTCAGCTGATGAGTAGGGGAGTGGAAACAGACTCATGACAATTAATTCAACAGAAGTATTGCAGCATTTGTAAGACCAGAAGTCCATGTAGTCAATATTGAATGATTTATAGGGAGGAGCAGGAGGTAAGCAGGCATAAAAGAAATCTTTATCTGCTGGTTTAGTTTCAAATAAATGTTGGAAATGAGAGAAAAGTTACTCTATTTTACTACAATTTGTGAATTGGATGTTGTCTAGGAAGGCATGTAACTTTTGAAACAGAGTTCACTTTCATTTGCAGGCAGTAATCTTCATCTGTGTAGGTACTGGGATTGATTTCAATTCACTTTTGATAGTCCATCGAAATAAGATGTTGGCTGGTAATGTTGGTTATCTATACAACAAACATCTTCAGATGGCTGCAAGCATCTGTGTGTATTCAGGTTAATAGTTTGAAGAGAAAAGCTCAGATGTTTCACTGAGTTTGCATAACTTCATCTGAGCAGTTTGGAATCTGGATATTTATTCAGAATGTGTATTTAGAAAACTTAGACCTCGCAATTGCTTATGAAGTCTGCACTTTCTTCTTATAACCAGTTCTTGAGTTCTGTGCTGCTCTGTTAGATTGAGGCCTCTGGAGCATAAACTAATTTTTCCATATGAAACTCTAGAAGTAATAAAATTGAAACAACTTTTTTTAATTATTAAGAAAAATCCTGATAAGTTAAATATTCTGGAATGTGTGCATTGTATGAATTGATAATGCACACTTTGTGGCATATACTGAAATATTTGGAAAATGTAAATCATCTAGAACCCTAAAAATATATAGTCTTGTTTGTTTTCAGTTATAGTCTTGTTTGTTTTCAGTTAGTCTTATCTTAGTTCTTCCTTTTCTGGTGTCTGCAGCATCCCAGACAACCTGTTTGCTATAGAGGGCAAGTCTTCACATGTTTACATATGTTCACAACTGTTCATTTTGATGCTGCAGCAACAAGTAATTGGAGTCTTTTTACTTAAAAAAAAAAAATGAAAAATCTAATTTATTACTTCCCTCCCTCCCCTTTTCTCCTCAACTTTCTTTCAGCAGTGATGTTCCAAATGGATCAGCTTTGACTCAAGAGAACATTAGCCTCCTGTCAAACAAGACAGCATCTCTCAGCCTGTCGGAGGACCCAGAGGGAGGAGGAGACAACCATGACTCCCAGAGAGCGGGAGTTACACCCACATCTGCTCCATGAAGTGAGGCAAGCATACCCCAGACATTCTTCTGCTGGGGTGCTGGTAGCTTCCATCACGTTTTTTTCCAGGGGTGATTGGAGAAACCCAGGAGCACAGCAGTAGCAGAGCAGCAGGTCCAGAGGCAATGTGCACGAACACAACTACTAGAAACAAATCCTGCACATAGTTCACATTAACGCATTTTTTAATTAAAAAAAAAATGAAAATTAGCAGTATCTGCAAGCAATTCAAATTAAATTTGTTTTTGTTCTGTGAATGAACTTTATTTTAATAACTTCGGACGCCTTGAATCCCAGGGCTTAAAAAAAAAATATTATATATATACTCTGTTTGATTAATTGTATGATCTTAATGAAGTAGGTTTTTTTCTTTTATTTTGGTATTATTACATACCCAGTGCGTAATTTAATTCCTTATCAACTTAATTTCTCAACAACTAAAACACCCTGGCTGCTTCCTTGTGTGGTTTAAGAATAAACAAGGAATGAGGGTTAGAGAGTAGCTGTGAATTGAAGTGTCAAAAGATGTGCAGCAAGCATCATTCTTAAAACAGTTCCTCCTATTGTGGCTAGGAACTGAACACTAGCTTATGCAAGACTTTGCTTAAATTACTTAGGTTTAAACTGTAAGTGACAGAATCTTTGCAGTGCAACAGGTGTGGTCCTTACTGTACGTCCCAGCACAGCATGTGTAATAAAAGAGGACAACGAAATAAGTGTCTACTATATTCTATTTGAACGTTGCTTGCCTTCTGTTTTCTGTTGGCACTAAAGAGATCAGCAGAATGCAGACCAATCTTCTACAGCATTGTTGTTTCTGAAGCTGGCTAGCTGGGGCTTGTGGTGGAGATGCTTAACAAAACAATGAAGGTTGTGCAGCTGTGATCAGGCAGAATCTCAGGAAATGGGAAGTAGAGAGCACATAAGGTTATGCAGTTGTTGGGTGGATGTTAACTGCTGATGAGCTGGTGAACTTCTTATTTGATCCAATGTATGCTATTCTGTTTGGATTCCACTCCCCACACACCTGCTTTCTCACTCTGCCCTTAAAACAAGCTTAGCCAAAGTCCATATTATTAAGTTGATGCAGAAGGACTTACTGACCTTTGCCTTTTGAAACCCATCTTTCATGTATGGCTCCTTCTCAGAAACTCTTGCTTTTGTTTTTTCTTGATCACTATTTTATTATTAAAAACACTTTCTCTATAACATGATTTTTTTTTTCCCCTTTTGTTCAGTGATTCATCAGTTATTTAATTGTAATGCTGTTGTGAGGGCCTTTTACTGAAGGAGATCAACATCACTGATTTCTGCTCATCAGTGATGGCAATTTTTACATAGAACAGAGGGGGATTTTTTTTTAAACTTAAAAATTCTGCGTGTATTAGAATTTGACACCTGTGAATCAACCTGTAGCTTGTCTGCCACTGCTGCATTGAATCCTTCCTAGATTCCCCTTTCATAGGGGAAAAACTGCATCAAAGTGACCACTTAAGGTGCAGCACAGATCCTGTCAAAAGTAGTAAAAAGCGAACTTTGCTTGATCTAGTGTGCTACCTCCAAGCTGATGCTTTGTAAGCATAAGTTGGTGAAACAGTAAGCCTTTCTAGATGTTTTCTTTAAAAGTTAAAGAAATCGAGAGATTTTGTTCTTGCTGCACATCTTCTGAATCTTTCAACATGCACTGCAATGGGACCCTATATGCAAAGAATCCCATGGAGAATGACTTAAGTGCTGCTCCCTCTCCACCTTCTTGGCCTGTTCTCGTTTTTCCTTTCTGGGTCAGACTACTAAATTGGAAAGCACTGGTTATGTAATAAATTACTGCATTGCTTTGGTTGGGTAAAGCAAGAGTTAATAAATTTTCTTGGGTTTTAGGTTTTTTTCCTTAACCTTAACTCCTCCTGAGGTCATAGCAACCTTGGGCTAAGCTTTGCATTCATCATACTGTTAAATAAAACAAAATGGGGGGTGGGAGGGCATACAGTCCCACTATTGCCTACCAGTAGGAGAGTCCAAACAGAAGACTCTTTTGAGTAGCAATTATTTAATTTGCCCAGTCAAGGCACCGCGTTTATATACTATTTCACATTGAATTTGATTATGCCCTACAGACCTGGCTGGTCAAGGATTTGATACACATATTGGCTTGGGATTCGAGCTTTCTTTTTTATTTAAATAAAAATTTATATGTAAATATATATATACATATATACATAGTTATATCTGTATATATATTGGGTATGTTTTAAGAATTTTTTCGCATGAGCGCAGCTGTTGTGATCAAATGTCTGGGAGGTAGAAGCACTGAATGAAAATAAAAGCATTTTTCAGCACACACACACCCACACTTTCCATACGTCTTCACACAGATTTATTTCACTCTCAGTTGAACTTTGGCCTCTTAATCACCAAATAGTTTTGAAGCTTGCTTTTTTTTTTTCTCCTTCTAACCCCTCTGAACTTTCAGCAGAGAATTATCTTTGTGCTAGAATAACTTCATCTGCACCTTGTCCCCATCCATCCATGTCTCCTACTTGAGGTCTAGCATTGCAGCTGCTCCCCTTTGAGCTGAGCAGAACTAGGGTGATGCAGTTTTGAGCCCTTCTGATCTGTTCCTCCTGTCTCTGGTCTGGGCATGGTGATGATTAACGTGTTCCCTTGGCAGGCTGCTCACAAGTCAACTGACACAGGCAGCCATGCTCTCTTCTCCAATCCTTCAGTGCAGAGCACCACCATCAGGTCAGCCTTCTCGTTTTTAATTAGTCTTTTCTTCTTGCTGTGTCTTTTTTAACACAGGGAGCTCATTTTAGTTGAGATAATTGGTGCAATATTCTAATCTAGGAGGACAAGCCCAGAATATACTTTTTTGACTGCAGTAGTTTTTGATGTAAAATGAATTTTTGAAGACGGTTATAGTTTTGAATCTACAAATTCATTTTCAACACTAGAAAGAAAATCTGGAGGGGCAAAAAACTCTTCGCCTTTTATTACTTGTGCCAGCTAGTTTCCTTGCCAGGTTAGGAATTAATTTTTTTCTCCACTTCTGCTCCTGAGAGGATTTATGCAGTAAGAGCTATTCAGATTGCTGGCCTGCATAAGGTGAATGCTTCTAAAACCTGTGGATTAGAAGGAAGATCTTACCATTGGTTTTTTTTCTCCTTTATCCAGCTCTCTGTGCTGTACTTTGTGCATAGTGTCCTTGTGATCAGTGTGTCCAGGTGAATGCCCTGTTTGCCCAGTATTATAGTTTGGCTTGCTAAATAGTTAGCTTAATATCTAACAGTATTGATTTTTTGGCTTTGTTTTTTCCCCTCCTCCTCTTATCCATTTTCTGCTTTTTTGCAGAAGTTTAGTTGATTAAACAAGTCAAACAGCAAAATACAGTGCATGCTTTTAAGTCTTTTCTGGAAGCTGTGTCTAAAATGTACCCTTAGTGGAAAACCATGCTAATAGAACTGGGAGGACAGATAGCTTTATGTATAATGGAAGCATTGATGGTTACAGTAAATGAGCAGGGCATGAAGATTTCTGGAGTAACTGTATCCTGCTGCATTCATGTCTATAGCCATTGTCCTAGTTGTACAGGAATGCTGTCCACCTCCGTGAAATTTGTCTTGCTTAAAAAGTGGTTTAGTTCCTTCTACCTGGGCAAGAAGAAACAGTATTACAATGGTATTAGGGCACTACTGCAACATTTCGTAGGTAGGTCAAATTTTCTCCAGCAGTAGACAGCTTTGAACCTTCACTGATACCTGGTTTTCAGCCTCATTGTGGACAAAATCCCCAGATCAGGAAGCTTCAAGTGTTAGGTTAAGCTTTAGTATGTCAGTGATTCAGATGGTATAGAAATTATGTTTGTTTATTCTGTAGTGTTCCTTTTTCTGTCAACATCTCTTCTTCATTTCCTATGACCTTGTTTTCTTAATAGGAGAAACTTACACTTTTTTGTTCTGCTCCTCTCGTATGCTGTTGTATCCTGTCCTGTTTCAGGGTAGGACTTTTTTTTAATTAAGATGAGAGCACCCACCTTTCAAACTTGCAGCACTGTTCCCCCTTTGTTCTCAAGTTCCTCTCTGTCTAGTTTCTTCTGAGCTTTGTTCTCTCCCTTTAATCCATACACTCCTTCCTTTCCTTCTGTGGCTTGCTCATTCACCCTCCCTGATTGTGTAACAGTGACAGCTTGCTGCCTCAAAACAGAGCATTCAAATGAATTCGCTTAGCCAATAACTTCTGTGAAGTTGCCTTTTCTAATGGTGTTATTACTCAGTGATGCACAAATGTGATATTACCCCTACTGGTAGGCAAACGGGGGATCTGTATAAACGTGGTAAACTGCTGTTTTTCTTTAAAGGAGAGCCAAAGACTTGTGCTTTACACTTTTTTTTTTCCCTGGTGTAGCCATTTTGATTGTCAAATCTTTATAAGGGGGTTGTGAGTTGACTGTTTTATCCTAATAACAATTTACAAAACATTGTGATTGTCAAGCCTTATCCATGCATTAAATTGTGGAAAATCATTCTGTTTAGTCATAAAATTTGCAATGTACTGAGATGTATCTGGGGTATTCTGACATGTTTTCAGTCTCTCATGCATTCTCTCAGCTGACGGAATGGCTCATTTAGAGAGGGAGAAGGAATGTAGAAATGTTATGTAATCAAAGAAGCCTTGTCTTTAAGTGTTTAAATCTAAATTGAATACTGATTTAAAATTTCTTCAATTACAGTAAAAGATAAATCTGTTGCAAATGTGACTGACTTTTAAGTCCATTGGAATTGAAAAAACTTGTCAAATTGTAGCATTACATTAAATTAGATGTGGAAGAAGCAAACTTGTATGATGATATTGTCTCTTGACAGCACAGATTGAGTTAGGTGGGGCAAATTCTATATTAGAAAGTGCTAGGAGTGAGGCTTTTGATTGATAATACAAGAAAGCTGCTTGCATTTTCCTTTCTTGATCTAACTTAAACTCTTGCAGGCTGTTACTCTTCAGGTTTGGAGAGAAATCTACAAGTCAGAGAAGCATAGATCTTCATGTCCATTGCCATTTCCATTTAAACATCTGGACTATAATGAAGTTGACTTACAGGATAGTTATGTGAAGAACCCTGATACAGAATATCTTTGTTTGACTAGCTATGGTCCCAAGAAATTCAGTGCTAGTGTCAGGAGGTTCAACAGCAGGTGTGCCAATCTGTCTTCTGTTCTAAAATGGGGGGGGAAAAATACCCATATAAATAGTGTGCAAGTTCTGTGCTTGTCTGTGTGCATATGAAGAAGTTTTTAATAGTACTAGAATAGATAGAAGGAACACAGACCAAGGCTGGGGCATGATGTTAACCTCCTATTCAAATTTCTGTTTCCAAAACACACTCTTCTCTTCCTACCTTCTAATGTTGATAGCACTGATATAAAAACACCCCCAAAGTGTTAGCAGTTCAGTTTTTTGTATCACAGTAAGCCAATTCCCCTGGATGAAGTAAAAAAAAAAAAAAAAAAAAAAAAAAAAAGCCGAAGTTCTTGAGTTGTCTAAATGGTAATTTAGACACTAACTGAAAAACATCTGCCTTGCTTGATTTAAATGTAAACTCTGAATTTATGAGGAAAGTGAAGCAGCTCTTCTGAGCCACTTTCTAGGTATAGCCTTAGTACCAACAGTTAGGGGGTGATTACTTGTGGTATACCAGCATACAGATTATGTAGCACAAATTGGCTTGTTCTCAGATCACATACAATCTGGAATGCCAAAAGCTTTATTTGGGATTCTTTTTTTCCATACTCGGCTGTTAATCAACTTCATTATTTTCTGTGGAAATGTCAGGGGGCTGAAATGGGTTCAAGTAAGTGATTTCAGGGAACGTTATCCCAATACGGTGTCCTTTATACAATTAACGTGTGGTCTTTATTCTTGTGTAGGAAGAAGAATGTAACTGCTTAGTGTTGTCATAGTCTTCGAGGCACTTCTTGTGATGCAGGTAGAGCCTTAATTAGAGGGAAAGGAGAACAAACCTAAACTGATTTTTCTTTTTTTTTTTTTTTTTTAATAATTTTATTTCCTAATGGCAAGTGTAATACCGTACTGTGGAAACTATTTGAACACGATGGTAAGCAAAGAGAGTGCAGTTTTTTCTGAAATTTCCCAATAAATAAAACATGTAGGAATATGGATTTGTCTGTCAGGAACATCCTAGTCATTTAAAGCTTAAAGTATGTGACCATAATAAAATCAAATGCCTATAGCTTAGTAACCTAAATAATTAACTAATGTTTCCCAGGCAATCTTTGCAATTCCAGTAAGTTAAGTATGATTTTAGGGAATGTTTAGGTGCCTAGCTTCATCCAATAAGGAGGGTGCCTTTGAATACACACATTGGATACTTTCATATTCCAGGAAACAACTGATTCTAAGATTAGAAATTTTAGGAAAACAACACCTTCAATCTAAAAGATACAGTCTTGGGAAAGATGGAAGCAACAGGTGGTGCAGTGTCTCTGAAAATCAAAAGCTTTAGATGATGGAATTACATGCAACATGTATATGGGGGAAAATACAAAATCTTGTGGAGTGTTTGATATTTAAGTAATTACTTGCTTCATTGTAATGTTAAAAAGGTTTATTAATAGTTTTGTGGCGGGCAGTACTCACAAGTCTTTGGCATCCAAACCAGACTGTGTATTGGATGGATCCCACAACTGGATGTGTGCACTGACCTTTCTATTTCTAGCTTTTTAAAAAGAAACTTGGTAGCAGCATTTTATAAATGTATGAAGCAACCTGAGTAAGAGAAGAAACCCTGTTTATGGCACAGCTGCTGCACAGTTTACAGTTGGTACCTTTAATCTGCAGCCTCTCTTAAGGGAAGCTGCTCTAATGTGGGCAAATCTGGCACATCAAATTACTTCATTTTTTTTTTCCTAAATTTGAGTAGCTCCCTTTACCCTTTTGGCCTCTGCTTGCTGTGTAAGCAGCCTCAATGTGAAGAGCTTTTCTTGAAATCAGCTTAGCAACTGTGCTGTAGCTTGATTATTTTTCCCTGTTTCCTGTAAGTGGTAGCATAGTGTTGAGCTCTTTCCCCATTGTATTTGTTGCTATGGGGAGGAGGCGTTGAGGTAAGAAGTGTGTGAGGAGGGTGGAAGAATTGTGGGATCTTCTATATGACATCTTTGAAATCATCTACTTCCAGTTGTGGGATTTCTCTATAGATGATGGTTTTTTCCTTTCTGTTGTAAGCCTAGTTTTCTTTGATCTCATTAGTTCCATACAAGTCTCCCCGAGACATTCTGCAGTCATTATCACCTTTTTGGGTGGAGTTTATTTTATTTTTTGGTTTGTTTGGTTTTTTAAATAAGTTTTTAACATTGATGCATATATGCTTGGGATAGAGCTCATGTAATTTTCCAATCGTATTGATTGTATGTGATTGTGCCCTGCAGAGGTATATTTAACAAAAAATAAAAAGGATAGTCTAGGTAATAAAGGAGACCATGAGATTTGTTGAGTCAGGTTATGAACTATTCCTTGAATTTATTTAGGATCGTGGATAAGTAAAATTCCCTGTCTGCTGTTCTCATAAATCAATGCTAAACAATGTCATGAATTCTCTGTTTCTGTTTGTACTGGTTCTTTACTTGCTTTTCTTCTCCAGCTGTTTTCTAACTTTTCTGCCTCGCTTTCACATCAAAAAAAAAAAAAAAAAAAAAAAATGGAATCTTGAGACTTTATGGGAATAGCTGACTCCGGGTTGGTATTGTGAATATGTTTGTAACTATCAAAACATTTTAATAGGAGTGGAGATTAAGTAGAACGTATGAGAAGAATTCCATCAACTGAATTATTTGCAAGTTTAGGGGAATTTTTGAGTCTTGTCTATACAGACCTGGTCAGGGGGGAGACATTCGGAGGTACACAAGACATTGATGCCTCTTTCCTGGGAAGGTTACATGCTTTACTACCTTTTGAAAAAGCTCTGACATTACAAAAGGATTAGCAGAAAGAGTTCACTATATCCAACTCCCCGTATGTTTACTCCTGCAGTATACTTTTTAAAGTTGAAAGAAAAGCTTTGTAGATACTGGGCGGAAGTGGGACAGGGTGGATTGAAGGAGGCAAAACTTTACAAGAGCATCCAGAGATCTGAAAGTCAGAATTTGTCTCCTTTTTTTTTTTTTATTATGTTGAAATACTGTTTCTTTTTCACTCTTCACCCCTTGCTTTTTTCTCTCACAAAGCTGATTCAACCTCAGTTTGCTTCCACATAGTGTTTAAGGGTCCTTTAAGTTGCAGATTCAACAACAACAAAGAGTGGAAAGATGGTGATTCACTATTGGTTTGTAAATAGATAGAAGTGTCTACAAGGTCTTATCTGCTTTTCTGTCAGCATTTATATTAAATGATAACTTAATGGAGAACACTTTGAAATACCTCTCTTTTTCTGTCTGGGATGAATGTGTGTTCTTCTAAATGTTGTGTGAGGTGTAAGACTGACTTTGTGAGACTTACTGCGGGTCAAGGTGTGTTTGTTCTCTGCCAGGCTGGAGCGTAAGAGATGCCAAATAACAGGGAAACCATGTTTGTCTGGTCTGTTCTCTTCTGACTCTACTTTGTAGACAAAGTGGCTTCTTCATTTGTTCACCTGAGGTGAACAAGAAAGAATATTCAATCAGTTTTGGTAATTGCTTGAAGAAAGTCTATGTATTTAAAAGCAAACAAACAAAACAAAAAGCACACCTTTGGAGCAAGGAGCAAGCAGAGTGCCTCTAATGTTGAGCTTGTTTCCTGTTTTGGAACTTGCCTTAAAGTCAGAACAAGGTTGGCTTCACAGTCTGTTTTGTGGTTTTTAATCTCCTTTCACTTCTTTTTGAGGGCTTTAACAGGTTCTTAGCTGGTTATAAATCTGAGACTGGCTGAACATTGATACAGAGTAAGTTGTTGCTTCGCTAAAAAGCTGTTCTTCTGGTGCATGGCAAGCACAGCCTTCTGCCCTGGGAGTTTAGAGATATTTATTTTATTTTGAGCCCAGGCACCATGGATGCAGTCTGAGGTGTGTGCTTTGATAGCCCAGAGCCCATCACTACTAATTGTTAGACCCCCTCACACTTCCACACAGTTGTATTTTCTTGCTGGGTGACTTGAAGCGTTCAGTATCCTGTAATGGGAATTGTGTTCAGTGGGCAGTCCAGCTGAAATCTGTGCATTTCAGTTGGTGATGGTTTCCTTTCTTTTTCCCACTAGTCTGGTGGTGCAGGATGCTCAGGTACTCACTTGGGGGGAAAAAAAAAACAACCAAACAACTGTATTTCTGCAGTGATTGGCTTTTAAAGAAGATCTGAAGTGCTGTGGAGAGTCGGATCCCTTTGGAAGTAGGGGATGGCTGCTCTGCATCATCAGAGCTTTGGGGAAACGTGGAGGGTTTTGTATATGAGAGAGAGGGGGAAACTGGGTTCAAGTGGATGACAGCTGCTGGAATTTTTTTCCCTTTGGGTTTGGATACCGGAATAGAAGGGAGCTGGAAAAGGCTAGCCCAGAACATGGGAGTTCTTGATCACATCTTGCTTTGTGAGTGTCTTAAGTCTTCCTCCTTGTGCGTCACCATAAAACTCAGCAATGAGCACCCGAAGCACAAACCAAAATCTAAACAAATTTGTGTTCATGGTCACCACTGAGGTACGTTTAAGGGCTTTTTCTTTCTAGCTTCTCAAAAGGGCAATTTGGAGAACAATGCAGGTATGTTGAGAAGACACGCGGTCTCCCTGCTGCTGTAAATTGTTCTGTGCTCTTCTGTCTAAAACTCAGAGAGCAGAGCTTGTGATCTTCCTGCGGAGGTGGCAGGCAGCGGTGTGCTGTACCACACAGCTCTGCAGGCACCTGGAAAAGGCAGCAGCACCCTAAAGTGAAAGGGTCCCCTGTCCTAGCCGGGATATCTTGAGTTGTTTCTGTAACTTCCTTCCCCATAACTGTGAATTCTAACTCCCTATCTCCTAGACTGTGAGTGTGGGAGAAATGAACACTGAGGCATGATGCTTGATCTTTTGTCCCAGGTTGCCAGGCTTAGAGCTTTGGCGCTTAATGGTATTGAGCAGCAGACCCCTGCTTTGGGTCTGTGAACGGCAGCTTTGGGAGAAAAACAGTCCCTCGACTAGAGCAAACAAAGCAGCTAGTGATTTGTGTTAACGCAGTTGTCACTTTGGATGCTTCTGTAGGTATAGTTCTGCTCAGGTGTGAGTGCTGTTGCTTTGAGCTGAGCCAGCAGTAAATTGCCACTTATGTGCTGCACTCAAAATATATTTACCCAGCTACTATAGAGGGTATGGCTTGGGCATCTCATGGATCCCTTCAGCCCTACAGTGTCAGTTCTGGAATTAACCTCGCTGTTAATAGGGCCACCATCATTAAAGAAAGTATTTCCATACTCAGTTTTAGGTGTTTGGCCTTGGGTGGGTTTTTTTTGTTCGGTTTTTTTTTTTTTTACAGTGAAGCAAGTATGCAGTTTGGAATGTCAGCGTACTTTGTCACACTGATGAGACTTCATTCACACCAGCTTAAACTATATGGGAAATGCAAAACACAAAAGGTGTTTGTTCTTGGTTTTACTGCTTTAAACTGCCTATAAGCATTGGGTGAATGGAAACCCATACTTGGATGTCTGCCTGCTGCTCTTTGCTGGGTGTGGAGGATCCCTAATTCACCCTGAAGACCCTGGGACCTGCAAGCATATGCTTTACCTTGGAAAATAAAAGCAGCAGACACGGCGCAGCAAGGTCAGGTGTGTAAGTTCTTTCTCATTGAGGGCATTTTACCTCCTGCAGCAGATTACAAATATGTAACCTGTGGGTTACTCACTGAGTTGCATTGCAGGTCTGGTCTGATCTGCTGTTAGGCAGAAAGCAATTCTAAGGAACAGGTATTTGTATGTTAGCAGTCAGTGTTCAGAGTGGATTGTGTAGCTTTTGTGCTTGCTTTTGATGAAGATGTCCCTGGTTATAAAACTGACAAGAGAGCAAGAATATGTTGGGCAGAGTCCATTTTTAAGAGTGGCACTTTGGCCCCAGGCTTTGGAGAGGAGCCCATGAAAGCAAAGTTGGCTTCAGAGCATGTCATCCTTTCATTTATTTCCACAATCTCTGTCCCATTTAATTCTAGCCCTTAACAGTATAGTAAGGTCTTTCACTTCCCCCAAACCAGCTTGCAGCTGCATTTTCCATCAAGACCTGAACTCTTACTAGAGGGCAGTAACAGGGCAGCTTTAGCACCCACTCAGCCAGGCAGCTCCTGGGTTTTGATGATCAGGAGGCAGTGCCATTGAATTTATAGAGCAACTGCATCCTAGGCTGGAACGTGTTGCTCAGTCCTGGTCCCAGCACTGCTATGTGTGGGCTAAAGCTGGGGGGAGTAGCTGTTAACCTCATCTTTCCAGTTGTGCAAGTGAAAAGGTGTGTGTATTTAAGAGGGGGGACATATTTGAAACTCTGTGAAGTGGGGCAGTTTCTCCCAGCTGGAGCCTGCTTGGGAATGGGGCAGTAGCAGGGCTTGGGGCAGAAGGAACCATTTTGCTGAGCTACAAGATACCAAAGTGAGATTAACAAAATACCTTAGATCATCACATTATTGTTTGAAGTCTTGAAAGTTGGGGGAAAGTGGGGGAGGGGGTTCATGGTAAAAACACTTAATTTTCTATTGGCAGGAACTGAAAGCATCTGGCATTTGCAAGGGGTAGGTGGTCAAACTTTCCCTTGTCAGATTGAACTTTAGAACTTCTTTCAAACTAAACATTGCTTTTTTTCTGTTCTTTGTTTAACCTTCTGTAGCTGGTCATCAGCCTTTGGCCTCAGCATCCTACTCCCCTCCCACTATCCCCTGCTTTCATCTCAGTTCTGCTTGAGCACAGAAGTCCAGTGGGGAAACTGCTTTGGGCTCAAGCAAGACTGCCTGTCCTCTTAACGATTTGCATTTGCATCCTAAAAGCAGAAGGCTGGCGGTATAGGGGCAGGTAAGAGAAGCAGGTTCCCCTGATCTTTCATTGTTAGTTAATTCCTTGTAAGGGTTCCTTTCCTGTTGTAGGAGCCTGTGAATTTTGGCTGCTGCCAGTGTTTTTTCACTCTGAACTTGTGCCTGAGGACCCATTTTCAGAGGGTGCTCCCATCCCAGCTATCACAAAGACTCACTTCTGTACTGCTCACTGAAGTGTCATGCTTGACTTTTATCCCCAACCTGTAGCAATGCTTCATGGTTTGGAGAGCAATTCATAAGGTCAGTTTGTCCTGAGTAATCATTGATCTCTTGCCCAGCTGTAGAAGAGCACTGCTAATTTGCTTTGTACTCTGGTTTTTGGGGTGTTAGGGGGTGGGCGAAGGCTTTTATTCTCAAGAGCCTAAATTAATCTCAAAATGGTTTGAGCTACCTAACGTTTGCTGGGCTCTTTAGCACACTGCAGGGGTGCTATGTGACATTCATGCCACCATAGGTAGCACTGGTAGGTTCAGTAGGGTGGTTGCTGGAGGACGAGCTGTGGGTCTGCAAGCCCAGTTAGTTGTCTCTTTGTGCAGCAATGAGCAACAGTGGAATGGAAATGGCCTATGCTGGCTGGAGCCCAGCTGTGTTGCATACCAGGTGTGGGATGGGGGAGTTTCTCTCTGCTTCCCCCAGAGCCTTCTCAGCTGAATCAGCAACTTGTTTCTTGGTTTTCTATACCTCTTACAGGTGTGAAGCAGAAAAAGGAGCCCTTTCTAATTTTTACATTTTTCCTTTCCAGTAACCCCTTTCAGGCAGTGATGTTGCAATAATATTTTTGGGATCCTTCCAAGATGAAAGCAGTTGACATATGGAGTGTGTGGCAGTGCTGCAGGGGAAAAGGGAGTGTTGGAGAGCTATGGAGGGAGGAGTGTTTTTGACCAATTGCTATAGTGAAGAGCTGGCCTAAGAAATAGTGAGGGCTTTTGCCTGTAAGAGACAAGACTGGACGTGTCAGGGGCCAAGTCAGGCTTAGTGGCTGATAAATTTGATTTAAGGTGTAGTGTGAAGTTCTGTATTTCTTCTAGGTTGATGGAGTCAGGACTTTACTATCAAACAAAACAGTCTTTCCCATTTAATCAGGACAGGATGAAGATGAGATGCTCTCCTTGTGCTTAGGGTTTTAAATGTCAGATTAGCAGCATTTTAGGTGATGGCGAACACCATGATCTGCCTCTGTCTTGACAGAAGCAGGCAGTTGTGCTTATACAGGCAGGTCAGCATGTGCTTGTGGACATGCCTTTCCCTGGAGGTGAGTACAGTGACAGGTCAGGGACTGCAGCAAGGTTGTCCTTTCTGCAGTGAGACCGGCTGCAGGCATGTCAGTGCTGCTGGAGCCAGGGAGAATTAAACATGGGTGAGGGAGGACTGCTGGCAAGCAGCAAAGGGTTGCTGAGATCCTGGCCTTAGGGCTGTGGGAGCACAGAAGTGTGCCTGGCTTGTTGCTGGCTGATTTTTCCTGTAGAAGTGAAAGGTTCGGAAGAGCAGCACTTCCTGGAGTACTTTTAATTGTCTGAATAGTTTTCCTTTCTCTTGCCCTCCTGCCCTGGGTCTTTTTTTTTTTTTTTTTTTTTTTTGTTTTTTGTTTAGTTTCTGTGTTTGGTGGATTTCCCTCCCTTTTTAGGTTCCCCCCAACTTCTATTGTGGTGTTGCATCTATCTTAAACCTTTTGAAAGATAATCTGTTGGAACCAGCAAGAGCAGTGGTTGTGGCCTGAGCAAGTACGTCTTGTTTTGCATGTTTTCTTGCAGTACTTGTTGCTATGCTCTTAGCATATGCTAGAGATGGCCCCTTGGGGCTTGATATGGCCTTCGTGCCAAATGAGGTAATTTCTGCTTTTCCGGAGGAACTGGAGCTGAGATGAAGTCATTGCCCAAGAGCCTAAAGGGAGGGGGTTGCGAAAGAACCAAGAGGTCTTCTGCATCCCAGATTGGCCCTTGAGCTGCCCCTGTTTTCCTCCCCCAGGTGCTGGCCCACAAGCACTGGCAAGACTGTGGACATGGAGGTCACTAGTACAAAACGCAGCTGATCTTTAATTTAGTTACTCGGGAGGCAGTGCTTGGTAGCTGTGGCAGTGAGTACGTGGGAGCAGGCAGAGACCTACCCGAGCTAGACATATCTTTGAAAAAGTCTTCCAAGACAGAGAAGTCCTGGGCTGGCTGCCAGCCCTTTCCAGTAGTTTTTCCCAAGCTGTTGTGGCTGTGGTCCATGAGCTTCCTCCCACTGGGTATGTGAACAAACCCAGCACAGCGTCATCTGAAGGGCATCTCAAAACCACAGTGCACAGGAAGTCTTGTGTGCCACTTAATCAGCCCTACAATGGCTGATGAGGCCTTGTGCCAAGCTGATGGAATGTAGAGACTGCCTGCTTTAGCAGAAGTGGAGAATATAAATGATGTCTGTCTGTGAGATTTTTCAGAGGCATGCTTTTTCTTGGAACATGGTTATTAACATTAGCCTACCCTCCTCAGGTCAGGGACAGTCAGTTTGCACTGAGGTGTTGTGAACTTTGGACAGGAACAGCTGTGATGCAGTAGCTACACCACACACACTCTAAAAATACACTTTTTAGGGATTAAAGATGCTCAGTGCATGGAGGGACCAACTTTCCTGGAGACCTCTTCCTTATCGCCTCTCTGCTGTAGTGTTTCCTGCATCAATAACTTAAATAGTGTAAAGTTGAGGTGAGCCTGAAATCACAGACAGTAATTAAAGGGGACAGAGGACCACAGGTGAAAGGAAAAAGAGTCCAGGAAAAGGGGAAGGAAACAGACAAAACCAGGCTGGTCTGTGGAGCATACCAGAAGTACCTGAGTGCTCTCCCTGTGAGGAAGATGGGTAGGATCTGTACAGAAGCATAATTGCACCTGAACTGCAGATCAGGGCAGCTGGATGGCTCTGGGGGCTCTGTGCTGGCTCTAGTCACAGGCAGGCCTGGGGAAAGGTTGCAAAGGCAGAGTCCTTTCACTGTAGCCACCTTGGCTAGCTGGTGGGGAGGACTCCAGAGTTCAAATCAGATTTGTACACACTTGTCAGGGCTGAGCCTGCTGCTTGAACAGAGGGCACCCTGGGCTCTGGGAAAGCACCGCTTCCAGTGCATTGATTCTAAAAGCGGTGCATGCTTAGAGGCATGTTTGTCCTGCTGGTGGTGTCTGTCTGTCCTTCAGTTTATCCTGCAGCTACAGGACAAAAGGGTGATTGAAGAGGACCACGGGGCTTGTGTCACTCTGATGTTGGTTAAAACAGGGCCCCCAGGCTGTGGCAGCAGCATGGGTTTTCTGAGCAGGCAAGTGTGTGTAAGTGTTCTCTTTCTGGTTCCAGGACAATGCATCTTTTCGTGGTGTGTCTCTTCAGTGTCTGGGGTCTGGCTGCCCCTGAGCACTACGTTGTGGAAGACATCTGCACCGCAAAGCCACGCGACATCCCAGTGAACCCCATCTGCATCTACCGCAACCCGGAGAAGAAGCCCCAGGAGAGTGAGGGGCAAGAGCCAGGGAAGGGCAAGCTCCCAGAGTCTACTAACCCTCGGGTCTGGGAGCTTTCAAAAGCCAACTCACGCTTTGCTGTTGTCTTCTACAAGTACCTGGCTGACTCCAAGGACAATGGGGAAAACATCTTCATGTCACCCCTCAGCATTTCTACAGCCTTTGCCATGACCAAGCTTGGAGCTTGTGGTAGCACCCTCCAGCAGCTCATGGAAGTCAGTGGCATTTCCTCAGCTTTTTTCTGTAGCTGTCACCAGGGACTGAAAGACAGCAAATGTGATAGTGGCTGACTGCTGCCAAAGGGCTCTCTGGGTCAGCATGGCTTCCTGGCTTGGGAAGGGAGACCTTTATTTAAACAAGCCCCTGGGAAGGATATACACAGGCTGCTTGTCTCTGAATTGTCTTAGATCCCAGCTCTTTTCTCTGATTCCCTAAGTGGATCCCACATTCAGGATAGCTTTCTTGGGTCTGAGAGATTAGCTTCGTCTGGAGGAAAGGAAGCCCATTTGGGAGATGAGGGAAGGGAATGAGAAAGGTTTGTTTCTTGCAGATCGGGCAAGGATGTTAGCTGAGCAGGTAGCTAAGCCTGTTCTTCAAAAAGCAGGAAAAGCTGAAATACCAAGTCCCATTGGGAAAGGCTCTTTTTCACGTTTGCTTTCTCCTTTGGGACAAAAAAAAGACACATGGCACACTTGCAGTCCACCTGGCTTCTAGGGCTCTGTCACCCTGTGGGAGCACAGGAACATCAATTACTTATTGAGAGCCTCCTTGTAGTAAGCATAAGAGCAGTCTGAGCACTCACCTGGAACTTAACAGCTTCTGTCTTCTTGTGTGGGGTGGTATTAGAGCAGCATAGTAAGGGCCTGAGCTTCCCAGGCAGGGGCTCCTAAACTCAGAGAGGGGAACTCTGGTCCTGGACTGAGTTAATCTTGAGTTCTAGCTCTTCCGTGGGACCAGGTAACTCCTTGCCTGTCCAAGCACCCTTCTCACTGTCAGACCTGCTCGCCTGACAACTGCAGGTGCACTTTTCTGCCATGTGGGGTTTGATACTGCCCATACCTTCCTCACAGACAGGAGCCCAGAGGGGCCTTTCTCCCTGCAACAGGAGGTGTGAATCAAACTGCCCCACTTGTCCCCACTGCTGCTCTCTTTACAGATTCTGCCTCTGGAGTAAGTAATGCTGGGGTCTCCTCCCATTATCGACACAGTCTGGGCAGAGCAGAGCATCTCCAAAATCGTCACTTATGCCTTCTCCTCTGGGCAGCTCTTCTCACCAGAAGGGGACCCTTCTCTCACTGAGCCACCTAGGATGCAGATCCCCCCTTTTCCCCACAAAAGGGCCAGTAATACCACCTTTGCTTCACAGGAAATGGTGCCAGAGATCCTGGATTTTCACGTGGAGTAACATGTGCGATTTTCTGTGCCTTAAAGCCCTGAGGTTGGATAGTAGTAGACAAATCATAACTGTCCTTCCAGCTGGCAGCTAGGAGCAGATAAGAAAAAATTTGTTGTGCTGCAGAAATCTACCCTCAGAACGATTGCTACATATTCCCATTCCCAGCAAAAATAGGTAAGATGTACCAGAGTTACTCAACAGGCCATGAGAATTGCTCCTCCTGGGGAGGAGCAGCCTTTGACATCATCGCAGGAGGGTTTAGGACAAACCCTGTGAGTCCTCCTGTGACCTCCACTGATCTGAGAGCTGATTCCAGGCCCCAAGAGCACAATCCTCATCTCATGTGAGGCTCCCTGGGGTGTGCTAGGAAGTTTGTGAACACTGTGTATAAACTATGTTAATTTTAACGTTACCAGGGGAAGCCTAGTGGTTCATATGCAAAGCTAGAATCTGTTCCTTGACAGGGGTCAGAATGCACAGAGAAAAACATCACCAAGACCTTAGTGTGTCTTCTGCACAACCACCTAAAGGATCTAGCTAAGCCATGCCCACACTTACATAGACGTGCACAAAACGATGCATTTTCCCCTGACAGCTGGGACAATGAAAGTGGATGGGGAATAGAGGCGGAGAGAGAGGCAGATCCAGGCAGGTGCCCTGCCAAAAGCTCTAGGGAAGGAACTTCAGTGAGCACGAGCTGGAGTCTTCTCTTGGGTAAGAAGCTGAGTCAAAGACAGTCAGAAGCTGGGACCAGTCAAAAGCAGAGTATGGATGGAGAGCAAGGCAGACAGTTAGAAGGAGGAGCAGTAGTACTTCTGCATGCTGAGCAGTGTTTAATTCTCCATTTTGGACTCTCCAAAACTAGAGCTTGGGCTGGTGATTCGTTGGTCTTATGTAGATTTGGATTCCAAATTAATAATGGGAGAGTGAAGCTCTGAGGGCCTGCAAATTTATTGGCTCCATGATTTAGGCTATTGAGCAGCAGGCAAAGGCTGCATCACCACTTGCTGTGGGGTCCAGGAGCTATGTGAATGTAAGAGCCTGCATATGGATTCCTTCTTGTTGTTTGACCCCTCCAGGTTTTCCGATTTGACACCATTTCAGAAAAGACATCTGATCAGATCCACTTCTTCTTTGCCAAGCTGAACTGCCGGCTTTACAAGAAAGCCAACAAATCCTCAGAGCTGGTATCAGCCAACCGCCTCTTTGGGGAGAAATCTTTGGTCTTTAATGAGACTTACCAGAACATTAGTGAAATAGTTTATGGAGCGAAACTCTGGCCCTTGAACTTCAAAGTGAGTTTGAACCACTTGGGATTTTTTTGTTTGTTTCCTTCCCCCCATCCTGCTTTTCCTGCATCCCTATCTTTTGACCACAGGAAGTGCCCTGCTCTAGGTGTGAAGGCAGGTGGGAGTATGGGAGGCAGCTCCTCCTGTCCCAGTCACTTCCCCCAGACTGACCACAATCACTTCCCCACTCTTCACTCCTAAACACTGCAGCAGCATGCTGGGAGCTCCCTGAGCACACTCCCTGTTAATCTGACTCCTGCAGAAGGGATACAAAGAAGTGTTTAAAACCCTTGACTTAACCTTTCTTGGTCTCTTCCTTCAGGAGAAGCCAGAACTTTCCAGGAAGATCATTAATGAGTGGGTGGCTAATAAGACAGAGAAGCGCATTACAGAAGTGATCCCAGAAGGAGGTATTGATGATCTCACTGTCTTGGTCCTGGTCAACACCATTTATTTTAAGGTATGGCTAACAAAACTGGGGGAACAGCCCACTTCCCAGGGGGAAAAGTGATGCTTATGTTTTTCCCTCCCATCTCCCTTTTAGGGGCACTGGAAATCGCAATTCCCAGCTCCAAACACAAAACTGGATTTATTTCATAAAGCCAATGGTGAGACCTGCAAAGTCCCGATTATGTACCAAGAGTCCAAATTCCACTACACATCCATCCACCAGGACAAAGTCCAGGTGCTGGAACTGCCTTACAAGGGGGATGATATCACGATGATGCTGGTCCTGCCCAATGCTGGGACACCGCTGGTGGAGGTGGAGCGAGACCTGACATCGGAGAAGCTGCAGGACTGGATAGACTCCATGATGGAGGTGTCTCTCTCTGTCTACCTCCCTCGTTTCCGTGTTGAGGACAGCTTCAGTGTCAAGGAGAAGCTGAGAAAAATGGGTCTGGAAGATCTCTTCAGTCCAGAAAATGCCAGACTCCCAGGTCAGATGTGGTGGAGGGTGGAGGTGGGGGGTAACTGTTCCTCCACAAGTGCCAGGGCAGTAGGTACAGCAGCACATGAGGAATGAGAATATAAAAGCATTTAGATGTTGCTGCATTCAATGATGGACTCTATGGTCAAGGCCCATCAAGGACACACAGTCCTGCTCTGCACTAAGGATGTGGGAGTGAAGCAATCAATTGCAGCTGGTGGAGAGTGTTTTTGTTTTAGGGCAGACATACCTTCTGCTTGAACACGGGCGATGAAGGATGGAAGTGTGTTGTGTCTTGAGCTGTTGTCTAAAAACATAGTTTTAACTGTCTCCATTTTGTATTTCAGGTATAATTGCAGAGGGCCGTACAGACTTGTATGTGTCAGAGGCTTTCCATAAAGCCTTCCTCGAGGTAAGCCTTGTTTGGTTTTGGGGGTGTCTTTCTCCTTGTTTTTAAAAACATGAAGCATTAAAATGAAAAATAGTTCTGAACCCATGCTGTTTACTTCCTCACTTATCTGGGGCTGTGGGGAGAGGTGGGAGCTGGGCACGCACCTTCTGTGGGAAGGAGGGTGAGCTCTCAACATACTGCATAATGCCCATATTTTAATCCCATTTTCTCTTCTGGTTGGTAGGTGAATGAAGAAGGCAGCGAAGCATCAGCTGCTACAGCTGTCACCGTCTCTGGCCGTTCCTTCCCCATGAACAGAATAATCTTCAATGTCAACAGGCCCTTCCTCCTTTTCATCCGGGAAGCTGCCCTCAACACTGTTATCTTCATGGGCAGAATATCTGATCCTTGCTCCTAAAGGGTCTGTCAGGGCCTCGCTTTTCCCTCCTCTGCCTCTGGAAAAGGGGCAGTAGGGTATTGCCACAAAGCCTGGGCTGCTCCTAGGGTGGTTGGTCTTACCATTTGGTGCAAGCTGCAAGGAGGGACTGTACCCAGGTGGGCTGTTACTGCTCCTCCTTGCTGTGTCAGGGGAGGGGCTCACCTGCTCCATCCTTCATTCAAAGGGGAACAGCATTTTTTCCCACACCAGTATTTTAGTGGCACCCAAACCCAAGTCCAGCATTGTTGTCATTCTTATATCCAACCCTCCTCCTCCCTTTCAGGCCTCAAACTGTAACTCTGATCCCCTGGTTCATTAAAAACCTATAGATCTGTATGTAACAAACTGATCTCTGAATGGACAGTTTTCACTAGGTCACTTCCTAGACTTATTTAAACTTTTTCAACAAATGGGCCCTTTCCTGCTCTCTGCGGACCCAACAGAACAACCCCACACTGCAGAGGTCTGTGGAAGAGCAGCAGCTGAATGGCATGTGCTGGCTGAGCCAGAAACGTCAGCAGAGATGTTTCCACAGCTCTGCATGGAGCAGCTGGTAGGTGGAAGAGCTGCCAAACACCAAAGCCCTACTTGTCAACAGCTCTGGCACGTCCAACATGTCCAAGTGCTGAGCAGTCACTAGTGAAAGCCTTGCGTAGCCAAGGCTTTGAATCTGTCTTTTGAGTACAAAGATATAAACTATCTCCACAGTAAAAGTTACTGTAGCAGGGGTGTCTGAGAACCCTCACTATGCCCAGGCAGGGTAACCAATGTCTGCAACTGTTAAAAATCTGTTATTTCACCTGCAAGTTCATTCCTAGAGCTGAGGTGACCTGGCCTGCTGCCATGCCACATGTGTGATCTGACCTCTGGTCCATGAAAGGTGGCTATACTGCTACAGGACCTCTGACAGGGTTGTCTTCGGGGTGTAGAAGAATGGTGAGCTCTTCTCTAAGATTTCTGCATTTAGGACAGCTGTTTAAACCAAAAAGGGCAGTAAAAGCACAGTCCTGTCCTGTCCTAAGTACTTACAGAAGTGTGCCAGTAGATGGCACTCCCCAGTGTGCAGTTTATTCCAGATTTTGCAGAACCAGTGAAGCATCTCCCTTTAGGGAGGCTTGCTCTCTGCAGCAATTGCTGCAGCAAGCCAACCGATGAGGGAGTTAACTCGGATGTGCCAGTCTGATGGAGCTGGTGTGAAAAGATTCTTGGTTGCCCTGTCTCTAGTTTTGGAAACAGTTAGGGGTTTTGCAGGACTCCCTCTTGTTCCCCATTAGGAAGGTCCGAGCATCTGAGTTTGTGCTGCAAGTGGTGTGTGGTTTGGACATGAAGAGTCAGCTCCTCGGTTGTATCACAGGGCTATAGCAGTCAGTCCCCTACACACTTAAGAGACCTGTAAAGCACTTGCCCTTTTTGTGCAGACAAGCTTGTTTGGAGTAATATCTTGGAAAGAAGGTGTGTAGGTAATACAGAAGCTGGGGCCCTGGAAGAAAAGGGGGAGCAGTTTGGAAAGCAGCTATTATTCTCCCTGACCTATTCTGGTGGTCACTGCCGTGTTTTTTCTTGCTGGAGCCCATCTTCTGCTTGCTTATTTCATTGTGCTTACTCCATGTGTATGTCCAAAGACATACAATCTCTTCCTGTAACCTGCCTCTGTGTTTATGTGCTACGTCATGAAGGTGGAGGCTAGTGAGAGAGGAGGCTAAGGCAATGCCGGGTCTCCCTATGGCAGAATGCTCCACCAGCAGCCAGGAAAGCCCTCTTGCTGAAACAGGAATCAGGCACTTGGCCTGCAGTGAAAGCATAGTGCTTTCTCTACCTGGTGAGACCAAAAAGGGCTGAGCCTGCAGAAGTGGTGAGATAAAGCTCAAAATAAAAAAGACAGAAGTCACCTAGGATGGCAGGAAAAGCAACCTGCCACAGGCCTGCCTCCACCAGGTTGCTAAGCTTAGGGCAGTGTGGAACTGCCTAAAGCAGGGACCAGGCTCTCACACCACCGCTGATCTGAAGTGGGCAGCAAAGAGAAGTTCAACGTCAGATCAGACAGATCAGATCAGACACAGACAAGGATATGAGTATTAAACCATTTAATTCTCAAACCACTCACATGCATAATGTTCTTTTACACAGTGTTAAAAGAAAGAAGAAAATGCAATTTTTTTAATACAAACAGAATTTCAAGTATACATTTATAGAATTTTCAGATTCCTACCCAAGTTGCTAAGTTTTCATTCACATTGTTCTTAAAGCTGTCCAACGAGAGCGCTTTTGCTAAACTGCTTTCAATGCAATTGTACAGTCGCCTCTACCTTGGTTTTATTTCTCCCCCCTTCCCCAGCTCTGGTTCTCTTATCACCGTTGCCTGCCCCTCCTCCAGCAGCACTGACCATCCCTGTATGCCACTGGCCATCGAGCCAGCGGCCCCTCCAAAGAGCTGCTTCTGCCTGCCTGCTCCCGCTGGAAGAGGAGAAGGAAAGCGATGGTGGATAACCAGCTTGGGAACAGCTTGTGAAAATCATTGAAGAACAGTCTGCTATCCACAAGTTGCATACAGCAGGCTCATGCTTCAACCTACTGCAGACTAGTGTGAACGCTGACTTTTTTCCTTGAAATAAGGATTGCAACCAAAAATAAAAGAATTAGTACAGCAGGAAATTTCTTAACTGGGAAAGTAAGTAAGTCTTGAATGTTAGGACACCTGTCCTAAAAAGCTTGATATATAGGTCAACAGTTGAAAGTGATAGCACAATTTTTCTTACAGATGGTTACTCTGCAACGAGTTCAGAGCAGAATCAATGTGGGACACAAACTTGTATTATACACACAAACTTGTATTTAAAAAGACAAACAAACAAAACTGAACTGACTAGGGCTCCATATCCATGTTATGGGAAAAAAAAACCAAACCACTGAACCCACAACCCCAGTAACAACTTTGTCCTGGCTTTGTTCGTTCAACTTAGCTCAGCCCAGTGTAGGTGAATGGGCCATCTGCTGTGTTGTAACCGGGTGTAACTTCTGACCTATTAAAAATGGGGTTTATTTTTTACAGGCAAGGGTGGGTTTTTCTTGACTGATTACAAAAGTATTCTAACAGGCCGCTGCGTGCTGGTCCTGTTAGTGCTACAGCATGGCTGAGCTGCAACCAGGGTTGCGGCTGCGGTGGGAACTCCTGTCTGTAGTGTCGGCAGGGGCAGTGCCAGGCCGGGAGGGCTGCGGGAGCGGGAGGTAGAGCTGCGGTAGTTTTTGGGCTGCTGGTGGCAGCCAAGGGTCTGGCAACATCGCTCCCTCCCAGGCTCTGGCTGACAAGAGGCCACCTACCTGTACGGCTGTGTCTCAAGGCCAGCAACAGCCATACTCATCTTATGATTTAAAGTGCATCTCTTCAGTAAAGGTTTTTTTTTTTTCTTTTTTTTTTCCTTTTTTTCTTTTTTTTTTTTTTTTTTTTTTTAAGAGGAACCTATTTAAAGTGCTGTTCTAGTTTGGAAAGGGACTCCGTTTAGAAAAAAATGGCACCTTTTCACACGAGAGATCTGCTCTCTGAATGTGTTTGTGTATACATATATATATATAAATTTGCAGAGTCAGATCTGCTGACTAATGAACAACATATAAAAGTGTTTTATATTTTATTGCTTTTTTTACTGCTGCCTGCTCCCCTGGAGGCAGGAAGGAGATGGATTCTCCCCTTATTGTCCACACCACTACCTAATTCCCCAGTGCAGGAAGTGGAGCCCGCAGTCTCGCAGCTCTGGCAGCAGCCTTTGGCCCGTGGGACAGTTCGCTATTACACAGAACATGTGAAGTAGTGAATCCAGCCTGAACTGCCACAGCCCCAGAGCAAACCTGCCAAGGGTCACAGCGAGAAACTGGTGGCAAAGAGGGACAAATGACCCCGAAAGGCTTCCCCCTGATCCTGCCTGCCAGATGCCATTTTCAGAGTCACTTTACAGAGCAGACCTGCATTTCTGAAACACAGAGGTAAGGAAAACAAATCTCTTTTAAGTGAAAGCTTTGCCGATAGAGTGTGTAGCGTGGTAACCTCAGCACTCTGCGAGAGAGAGGTAGTTACTGTCCTGTGAATCTTCTGCTGCTGAATGTGACTCCGTTTCCAGAGTGATTGCTCAAAAACAAACAAACAAACAAAAAAAGGAAACAAATGCTGTGCTCTTCATTAAAAGTTATCCCAGTTAAATCTTTCTGTTGAAGACATACTTGACTATTCCCTCTAAGAGGCTTTTATATTTTAGAAATTGATTGTCAGTTTAGTTCATTACAAAATCAAATTTGATTAGCAAATTGCTATGCAAAGCCACTTAACATTGTTAATTCTTGTTACAATGCTCCTCCATTGCTCTGCAAGGAAGTGCTCAACCGTCAGTGCCCTGTCTGGGGGTTATTGTTCAGCTGAACAGGGCTCTCGGTCACAGCTCGTCTGCTACAGCGTCACTGCGTGACAGCGTAGGACAGCATTTCATGCTCTGAGCAGTTTAAATGGAAACGTTAAAAAGAGCTACCGGTGTCATATTCACAGTGTTGTACAGGAAAGAGGGGGTGATGCTGGGGAAAGGAGGGGACAGAGGGCAGCTTCGGAGACAACTGGGGCTTAGTTCGTGGGCGCTTCAGCTAGTGTCTAAGATACCAGAGGCTTAGGGGAAAACTGCATTGGTTCCCTTTGCTTCTCAGACAAAAGCAGTACTTTGAATAGCTTGCTTTCATTCCTGTGAGCTAACCTCTGATACAGGCTTCTCTTGTCCTTCACTAACCCTCCCTGTAGGCCTGGGGCACAAGGTGAAGAACACGTTACCGCAAGAACGTACGGCTGCATATTATTCTCTTCCTAACTGAGCGTTTAAAAGAGCTTACTCAGAAAAGTCCCTGTTTTACCGCCAAGAAGGATTACTCTTGCACCCCTTGGTCAGAGTAATCCCAACTCCTAACTGTTAGCAATTTTACATACACAAACACAAAAGAAACATGCATTATTTGAATGACAACGGTCCCCTTTTGCTTCAAACTATTTCTCATAGGCACTTGCCCTGTTACAGCGTAGCCTTGGAAGCTGTCGTATGTCAGCTTTCTGCCCAGGCAAGTGCTTTAAGGGAGGCAGAAGGAATTAGTCTCAAGCAAAAGGTATGACAAAATTCTACTCTCCATCCAGAATTCACTTCCCCTCTACATGGGCTGCTCCCCACAACAGCATAACCCTGGTTTAGGAAACCTTCTAACACATGAGAAAAGCACCTGTGCACCACCTACAACATCATTCCCTGCATCTGCATCAGAGATCCAGTTTGCCCTCAGCCTGTGCAAACAAACATCCCTGTGTTTTTACAGAGCACTTAAGACTAATTCACCTTGACTCTGGCATGGGTGCAGCTGACTGAAAGCACCCTGCAGGCAAGGAGACAGCCGCAGGGGTGATGAGGCTTCACACCTCTTGCCAAAATCAAAGCTGTCACAGGGAGAATTGCACTGCCAGCCTCTGGGACAAAATGGCACCTTCCTCCTCCCCACCAGCCCTCACCTCTTTAAGCCAAGAACTGTGTTCAGTTACCAATTTACATGCAACAAAGTATTAAATAAAAGCTTCACAGTAATCCATAGAGTTTCCTTAGACATGTAAACTCTAAGAACAGAACATCAGGGGAGCACAAACTCCCGTAACAAACCAATGCCCTAGACACATAAATGAATGAACAGACCCCAGACAAACTTCTCAGTCTCAAGAAACAGCTTTTAAACTTGACCAAATGGGGAACCAGCAAAGTAACATCATCAGGTTAAAACTCATTTTCAAGAAATTTCTCAGCCATAGTCTCGTGATTCCTCCCCCCACCCCAGGCTGAGTAATTTCAATTGTATTTTTCTCCTTTTATGCTGCGGCTTTTTGTATTTTACAATCAGCAGTAAAACTAACCAATCTAGCTTCATTTTTCATTTCTAATTAGTTTCACAGTTTCATAGCCAATAGTATTAGGTCTGACTGCAAAGATATCAGGAATTTTTAAATAAATAAGCTTCACTGCAACATAAAAATAATGAAGACATTTAACCATAGATCTGAAGGGGAGGGGGTTAAGTACATTGACAAAAACTAAGTAAAGCTGGAGACTTAACATAGCTGACAGTCTGCAAAAAAATAATGCAATGATTTTAAGTACTGCCTTAGATAACTGCAGTAAAATAATAAACTGGAATATGTCAGATTAAATAAGGAACTTACACAGCAGTATTTAAGAGATACCTGAATATGTTTCAAAAGCTTAACTGATATGAACTAGGAAGGCCATTAAAGCTGCCCATTTTTACATGATAATACTAAAAAAAAGTAACAAAAAAAATACAGCCTGACGCAGTCTAATGGAAACAGGAACCTGGAGGCTGCACTCATGCGTGGGGAGCAGCTGGACTTCTCCATAGACCGTGGCACACAAGATGTTATTTCATGGATTAAACATTGTTAAATGAAAAAAACAAAACTAACTGGAAATGCACTGGTAGGATAAAACTCTCTATCCCTTGCTATGTATTATGCAGTGTAGCATGAGGTGGAGCAATATTTTATATGCCAGGGAAGTAACAGAGAAGTCCAAAATAAGGGAGGGTGGGAGGCCTTGTTCCCAAACTGTTTGGCTATACTCACGGTGAAAAAAATGTCTTGTAATACCCAACCTGAATCTTCCTTGTATGAATTTCTGCCTATTGCTACTCCTTCTTTCACTATGTGCCTCTGAGAAGAGTTTGGCTCCATCTTCTCTACACCCTCCCCTTGGCTGCTGAGTTTAAATAGAAGAAAATACGTAGGTAAAGGAGATGATAGCACTGAAACAAAAGCACACTTCAGTCTTCAACAGCTTAAACACAGGCTAGAAAACCTAACATTCAGAAAACGGCACTTAGAAATCTGTCTGGTACTACCCATTTCCAGCCTTCACTTGCCACCCTTCAGTTCCTTCCAATGGAGTTTCTGAAATCTGCACAGTAAATTTGCCTCCACAAGGGACTGACTCATTTTCCTTTGTTGCCATTCATAGCTCCACGATGGAAAACACTGGTGATACTCAGCTCTAAGATTTCAGGACAGCATATAAGCGTCTTTGCATGCCTGTCTCCCAAGGCAGGAGGGTTTCCTGAACGCTCCTGAACATATGCAGGTTCTAAAACCAGCATTCCCCTGCCCACAGCATCCACAACATGTCAGACACACCTGCATGCTTCTTCCCAATGATGCTTTGCTGCTGTTTCACCTATTCTGCCCACACCTGCTGCTGTTTTCCAGCGCTAATAGCCTCAGCCACTGCTGACAGCAGATGAGCCCTCTTCATATATCTGCTGCCTCCTTTCTCCCTGCTAAGCCAACCTCCTTTCCTCGCTATTTCTGTTTGCACTTTGCAGATCTCTTCCCTGCTACAACAAATGGCTCAGGCTAGAAAGAACCAGATGGCGTGTCCCTGGCTATATAAAGAAACTCTGGCTAATGCAGGCAAACTATATGCGTGATTGAAGTGCTGCTGTTTTCCATCCTTTTGAAGACTGAATCCTTTACAGTGCTCAGCAGCACAGAGGGAAAGGACCTCTCCCTGTGCACAGACTGCAGTGAGTCTGCAGCTGTAGCGAGATTTGCCACCACTTCTAAGGTGGTGAAAAAAACCCAGCTGTGTAAGAGGTGTGATGTGAATCACACACTCAGGTGACCTGTAAGCAGGTCACCATCACCAGATTAGAATTAACATTTCTCTTTTTTTAACAAAATGAAGTGTTTTGTTAATTATTCTGCTGCTGCAATATAACCAGTAATGTAACTGGTTTCCTGGCAAGAATTACCCCAGACCACACAGGCAGCTTTTTTCCAGCAGACATGATAGCTTCCCTCTAGCTAACAAGAAAACCTGAACCCCTTCCCTCAGAGACAGGTCTTCAGCTGTCTGACCCCAGGGCTAAAAGGTCTTGGCTCTAGTTGGGGCACAATTCCCACGTTGCTCTGCCTCCCTTCCTGTGTCACGTTTTGCAGGTAAACACCCTCTTATTTTCAGGGAGACAGTTTCAGCTTGGCCAGCTCAACTGATGCTGTGTGCAGCAGTAGGGGATGAGCAACGGGAGATTGTGCAGGTCTGTGCTGGTACAACACAGCCCTGTGGCTCTGCAGAAACACTATGCAAGTAGCTTACAGTGAAATGTGTCCCACTCCCCTGCCAGCACTTATCACCAACACATTAGAAAGCTAATACCCTGAAAGCTTGACCAGCACAGCTCAGACCACTTTTGGAAACACTTCACCATCCTACTGGTCTCCACAGTTGCCCATTTTCACCTGGGGCAGCTCTGGCATGGGGTGCCCAGCATCCCTTGATGTAATGCATACAACTGCCAGCCACCCCATCAATGGTATCCACGTACCTGGTGTGGTTCTCGGTGCAAACCTGGAATGAGAACACGGGATTCAAATGCTATCACTTTTCCTTGCCCAGATTTCTGAAACGGCCCATCTCACCCTGCAAAAACAAGGATCTGAATATATGTTAACAGCCAAAACCCTCAGGCCTGCTCCACCACGCTGCCAAAAGCAGGTTTAACTCGTCATTCACAAAAGCCTTTGACAAGTTCAACTTTTTGGTTCTGAAGGTGCATAATTCCCCTCCTAAGATTCCCGCACAGGGTCTTGACACACAGTCTCAATGCTGACTGTGTTCCTGATGCTGAAGGCAGCAGTCTGTTGTTCGCTCCTGAAGCCACAGGGAAAATCTCTGAGGAAAATCCCAGCTGTACCTTTAACCTCAAAGCCCCCTGCAAGCAGGCACTGGTGCCTAGTGACTCCATCCACACTGTGACAGAGACAGGATCTCTGCAAAGACCCTTCCTCATCCCTCCCAACCTCTACGACAGCATGAAAACCATGTGACAAACATCACCTCCTACAGCCACAGGTTTTAAACCTTCTGTGATTTGGAGAGTCCTACAAAGTCCTACTTGTGGGTGTTACAGAAATTGTTCCTACATCACATATGGATGCTGGATAAGAATTCAACTAAACAGAACATAAAAATAATTGGGGAGTGAGCTAAGATTTTTTTCAACATTTCCATGAAAAGGATTAAAGCTTTAAAACAAAAAGAAGCATTTTTGGTCTGTGTCCTAAAGCCATCAGAATGATTATATAGGAAGACAGCCAGCAGCCTGCATTTGTAACTCCCTCACCCAAAGCCTCCAGCTAACATTATCATCACCAACCCACTAAACACCCAGGAGTCACTGGATGCAGCATACTGATGCAAGTGCTACTACATAATCAACTTGGGAAATTTTTGGTGAAAAAAAAAGTTATTGAAAGTTATTTGAATAAAAAAAATGACAGAAATTCCACATACACCACTGTCTCAACCGAATAACCCTTTTCTGCTTAATTAGCAGTCAGTGCTTGGTCTAAGGTACCTCTCTTCTCCTGATCCTGCTTTCCTTTTTTCTTTTACCCAGTTTATCAGAGCAACTGCTACTTGACACAGCGGTCAGATGGGATCTGCTGCTGGTATCAGACCAGTTTCTTCTGATAGCTGCCATCGGAAGCACCTTTGCACTGAGGTTGCTTACAGGATGCCTCAATCAAAAGGAATTTGATGTGACAGATAGATGTTTCTATGCACTCGCACAGCATGCAGCACAGAAGGGGTCTTGCACTCAACCCATAGTACCTGGCGACTACAATTACAAAAAGATTAACTTACAGTCTTTTTACATTTGCCAGATCTTGTAGCTAAAATCTGTACTGTGAGTGAGTGACAGAGGGCATGATATACCATGAGCTGCAAGTATGCACTAATCCTGCTGGAGAGTATTAAATGAACTTATCTGATCAACAAAGGTAGGTGGACCGCCACTTTGCTCAATGTAAGAGACACAGGGAAGCCTGTGGGAGACTTAAGAGATGAATATGTTCTTAGCGTTTGTTAATTCCTTGGAAAGGCAATTACTCCCTGGCACAGAAGAATCAGCAAAATTTTATCTCTGAACCCATTTTTTCATCCCACTGGTGACAGCAGAATGTGCACCTCCACAGAAGTCACTAAAAAAGCCCCAATCACCTCTAGATATCAGTAAATAGCAATGGTGGTTTTCTAGAACTATAAATTAGACACTGAATACATCAGTGGCTGTTTGCGTGGCTTCCTCTCCCTAGCTCCCACTTGTGCCAGACTACAGTCTGATTTGCTTTCTTCTCCCTTTTTTTTCTAGGCTTGCCAGAACATACTTGTTTTCCTATAAAACCATTCAGTACCATGAAAAACTCTGCAATCTCCAAGTCTTCAGAAGGCCCTGAACCCTGCCTCTTGGATTCAGAGCTTTAGTCGCTCTGATAGCACAGATGAGCCAAAAGTTCGGGAGCACCTGGTCCGGTGGCTGCTGTACTCCATCTCAACAAACACCTCTCAACTCCAACCCTTATCAGATACTGCAGCAAGAAACAGTAAGCCAAAGGGGATGCAGGCAGAACCAGCCCTAGGACTAAAACAGCCTGTCCCATCTTCCCTATGCATGCTCCAAAGCCTGCATTTACAAAGAAGAGGTCAGGCAGAAGACCATATAGAATCACTTTAGATCCATGTTACAGCACACACAGCAAACTCGCACCTAAATTCCTGCCCCATTTTCCCTTGCAGGGGATTTCCTCGAGGCATTCTAGTAGGCAAGTCCTTGTACTTCCTTAAAGGATCCCAATTCAAGAGGCAGAGCAGAAGCCCCAGGTTTTGTGAGCAGGCACAGGAGGATCGCAGAGACTCCAGAGTGATTCTGCTGGAAAAGTCCAGCAGTAGAAATGCTACTGAGTCGTGCTTTTAATGTGCTTACTCAAACTACCAACTGACCAGCTCCCTGCAGGGATGTTCGACAAGGCAGTATGGAGATGCCCAAAGCCGAACACAGCACACCTCGATCCAGATCTGTGATCAGAAGACACCAGAAGCAAACAGTGCTACATGGCATCGTCTTCTTAGCTTTAACCATGCTTTAACCACGTGCCTCATTTCCATCAGATGCCCCGCCACCCTGCTTTTGTAGCAATTTCTCCAATACCGAGTTATACTG
Organism: Nestor notabilis; assembly: GCF_000696875.1. Taxonomy (NCBI): domain Eukaryota; kingdom Metazoa; phylum Chordata; class Aves; order Psittaciformes; family Psittacidae; genus Nestor; species Nestor notabilis. Next base: position 44,041 of record NW_009936612.1, read on the forward strand.
GATGACAAAAAGCCCTCAAAACATTGTTTTAAAATGGTAACCCACACTGCCTTCCCACCATCAAACTTTACCAAGCAGGTCTTAAATCCTTCCAAGGCTGCAAACTATAGGATTCAGCAGCACGAGTTCTTAAGTCTTGAGATGTCTTATTCGTATCTTATGACATCTTAAGATGCCATATTCGTATCCGTGCTTTTGAGAGCAATGAACTTTCAGAGCTCCCATCTAACAAGGCTCCTCCTATTTCTGAGACATGTAATTTCACAAGCCGTAATACTTTGGTTTACAATTGGATTAAAATACAAATTAAATAAGAATAATGCTAACTGAGTTTATACTGAAATACTTTATATACTTATACATATATATGTATATACAGGTATGTGTGTGTGCACTCCCTAATGAGAGCTAGAGGAAGCAAAAGTCATTTTCCAAAGGCTTCTACTCTTCCAACTAGCATGGTCAACTTAAGCATTGCAACAATTCCCTGTGCATAAAAGCTAATGAAGCACTGGAAGTTGGTGCTGGTGAACAGCTTGATCACACAGACGTTCAGGAACAGAAAGACAATAAATTATAAGAAGCAGTAGTAACTTGTTCACAGTTGGGATAAGGATAATGTCAAAGGAAACCTGAATTTTCTACAGTACCAGGAAGAGAAAGTCAAAGGGCACTGAAGATTACAGCTGGATATATTGTAGTTAATCCTAAAAGCTAAGATTGGATCTGACACAAAGAAATGGTTGAAACCACATGAAATTTTTCCCAGCAGACTGAAGTCCAGTACCACCAGATTCAGTGGGAAGATTTCTGATACCTCCACCGGGACCAGAATTCAGCCCAGGGATGCTTCGATCACTGCCTCCATCTCAGTGACAGACATTTTCACAAGGAGAAAGATTCCTTGAAGCCAACACAAACCTACATCCAAAAGAAAATGTTCCCAGTCTTTTCTTGATTCTACTTCTCTTCTAGCTATCCCAAACATCACATTCAGTCTCTCCTAGTCCCAGCCTCCATGTTTACCTATGTTTCGCAAAAGAAAGCCTTTCAGCAATAATACCAAGGCAGATGGAAATATTTTAGAGATGGTAGGACTCTTCACATAATTTTATAACCCTCGAGTGGGTTCCAGATTAGGAATAACCTAAATTTCTAGTAAGACTAACTGCAGCAAAACTTTGGTCTGCTGCATTTTATTAAAAAAGAAAACAAACATCAAACTCAACAACAAAACCCAACAAATCTACTCCAAATCTATTCCAAAATGTTCTGGTAGACATTAGTTTCAAGCAGCAGCTAGTAGTGTTTGCATAGGTCTAGCTTTTATTTGGTTAGAAATATATATATTTATATATAAATGCATACATATACATATGTATGTATTTTATATTAAAATATGCTTTGAATGATAACAATTGAAATAAAGATAATTGGCTCCTCTTTAGGACCTTTCACTGAAGATGTCAAAGCTCTGTGCATGGATCTCGCCTTGTGATATGCTTAACGCTCATCTCTAAGATGAGGCTATGCTGGCAGTCAGTGGCAGGGTCCTTTCACTCCAAAAAAGACTGCAGTCCTGGCTACGGGCTCAGCTCCCAGGGAAAACTCAGAGCCCAACCTTGACAAAAATTAGAAGTCTCCTGAATTACAGCTCCTTGACTTCTCCCATCCCAAAAATATTTCCGGTAGAGCAACAACAGCATTTGGTGTTTATCATCTGCAGAAACACGTGGATGCTGGTAAGGCAAGCATGTCATGGAGAGGAGATTTTTATAAAGAGGAGAATTTTATAAAGTTGAAATAACAAGATTAAGGGGTGCCAATTTTTGTTGGTTCTAAAGATGCATGACCCTCTACCTCACAAGCTACCTTCCACCCCAATGAACTGCACCTTTTCAGGTGCCTTTCTATTTATGCATTGGGTACTGCAGGAGAGAGGAAGTCAGCAAGAAATAAAAGCTACAACTCTGCTCTTGCAAATGCATCATTATGGTTGCATCACCTGAAGGCAGCAGAAGGACTCTGCTGGAAGACCAGACTGCTTAGAATCATTTACTGAAATGGGCGTCAAACTTTTAAGTGACAGTACTATTGCATGAAGGTGCAGGACAGCCTTCCCTGGAACAGTCACCTAGCTGTCACAGAACAAGAGCAGGATAGGCAGGGAGATATCTGTCCTTGATCTCACAGAGGACTCCGTGCCCTCCCCACCAAGCCTGTCCCACTATGCTTTACAGCAAGATCACAGCTTGTTCCAAATGCAATTTCAGCTCTGAAGAGCTGTCAGACAGGAACAGAGGCAGTTGCTACTGACCTCAGCTGGACTTAAAACAGCAGCAGAGACACAAAACACTTTCTATTCTTCCCACCCTTCAGCCACCAAACTTCTGGAAGTTAAATCACAGCTTGAAAATATTGTAAAGAAGATGTAGGTAAGTCAAAGGACTGAATCTGATGGCCAGACAATGCTGGGAGGACAAGTGAGGAATTGCCCTTCTGCATCAGCTGCTCTGACTCTTACCAGTCTGATATCCTGGGATCTTATTAAGCAGCTTTGTGTTCTCAACCTCCTGTTATAAATTCACATTTCATAAAGCCTCCTCGTTCATCCCTCTCTATCTAGCTGCTGGAAATAAGAAGCACAGTTTGCTTTCACATACTCCCACTGCAAGACAGCAAAAAGACCTTCTGCTTTTTCCCTTTTCCAGCTTCACATCAGTCATCCTCCTGAGAGGAAGAAGTTCAGCTTTTCCCCAAAGCAGCAACACAGTATTAACACAATTCTTGCTATTTTCACAGATATTCACAGGGAGCCTGGCAGCAGCAGGAAGCAGTCATGTCACTCTGCTGTGACTTGGCACCAGGGCTTTCTGCAGCCTTAAGGAGATAACCACAACGATTCACATTTGAAAGGTTTCTCTGCCACAGCAAAGAACTAAGAAGCGTGTTCTCCTCCAAGAAAGAAAACTGCAGAAATAAATAGAGTGTGTTCCTCCTGTTGCCTGAGGCAAGCAAGCAAACAAATGGGTTAGTAAGCCCTAACTCTGAAGCAGACAGAAATGTTACGTACAGAGGTATTAAAATACAACAGAGTTCTCTTTACATCCTCCTTAAATCACAGTTGAAATCACAGTTTTGGCAGAGGGGAAAAAGCTGCAGCTAGACGTGGAAATGCAAAGCTGTGCCTCAACCCATCACAGAAGCTTTCGCACTTGGAAAGTTGGCATCTGATTCTCTACAGCTTTGATGCAACTGTAAAGAGCTACACAGTGTGCCAGTGGAGAGGCAACAGAAGATGGTATCATTCTGTTACAGAAAGCAGCTCCAGGTAGCTACACCACTGCCGGAAATTTCACATGAGGTTTTCCCATACCGTGTACAACCTCCAACCCCTTTTTTCTTGAACCTTGGCCTCATCTGCACTGAGGAAGTCAGCCACTGAAAGAAAAGTTTAATAAACAATTCCTTATGAACTGGTTCCATCTTCTAGTGCGGATGGGCTTAAATTGCTTTCAGCACTGTTCAAGAAAACACTAGAGACACCATGATTTCCACACATACATACACAACCATTAAATGTACAGAAATAATATTAAAATGATTCCCACTATCATACCTTATACTGACTCTAGCTACAAGCTATAAACGTCACCTCAGCGAGGCCCAGGCAAGAATATTGGCTCTTTTGCATGCAATCAGAAATGATCATTTATACAGTGGCAACCTCTGCACCAAAAAAACCCCCAAACAAACAAAAAACCCCACCCAACCCATAAAAGAAGAAAAAATAAAAACCTTTCACAAGCTTTGTTTTCAGACTTAGCCTAGTACAATATGAAGGACCAATTCCGTGGTTTTCACCAGGCCAATTGAAAGTAGTGAATCAGCAAAACAGGATGCAATGCTGGCATCCTGGACTGTTGGGATGCTCCTCCGTTCACAGTATCAATACAGTAAAACAAAAACCTGCTCAAGAAACCCAAAGCTGTACCACACGAATAAAGGCATTCATCATTTTATGTCAGCCCTTCATCACTATGCTTTGATGGATTGGTTGCCATCTGTTTCAGAAAAATGTTGCTTATATAGCAGTTACTGCACCTTCACCCTTCTCTTCACAGCAAGCTTAGCAGGGAAACTTTCCCACTATATTTA
>NW_009936613.1:0-254 GCF_000696875.1 Nestor notabilis
GGCTGGGTAAGGAGGGCGCGGAGCCCTGTGGACGCTGAGGGAACGGGGCGAGAGGCGCCGCGGGCCACGCTTGTCGCTTTGGGGGTGTCAGTAACATCCGTGTCGTGTTTCCTCGGCTGCACGCCAAAGTGGGGCTTGGCTGTAATGAGTTACCGTTCCTTTTTCCTTCAGGACCAGCGCTAGCTGTCCAAGCTCCAGCTCTCCTTCCACAGGCAGTACACGGCACTGAGGAAAGCGATGAGGTGCCGGGTTTG
>NW_009936613.1:351-3243 GCF_000696875.1 Nestor notabilis
GAAAAGGCGCACCATCGAAGTGAACCGCTGCAGGCGGAGAAACCCCAATAAGCTTATAAAAATCAAGGTAATCACCAGATTTCCACAGGCTGGCCACTTTATTCACTGCAGTTAGTTCTGTTCGTGGCAAACAAGCATGCTGGTGTAAAATTTATGCCAGTTATTTTTCATTTCACTTGTTTTAGAGAACCATTGTAGTGGTTGATACTGACTGAAAAAGTGTTCTGGAATTTGTTTATTTAGTAGAATCATAGAATCCCAGACTGGTTTGTGTTGGAAGGGACCTTAAAGCTCATTCAGTTCCAACCCCCTGCCACGGGCAGGGACACCTTCCACTAGAGCAGGTTGCTCCAAGCCCCTGTGTCCAGCCTGGCCTTGAACACTGCCAGGGATGGGGCAGCCACAGCTTCTCTGGGCACCCTGTGCCAGCGCCTCAGCACCCTCACAGGGAAGAATTTTTGCCTTATATCTAACCTGAACTCTCTCTGTTTAAGTTTAAGCCCATTACTCCTTTCCTTGTAGCTACAGTCCGTTAAAAGACTTTTTTTGCTTAAAAGACACTGATCTGCAAAATACTTTTAAATAAGTCATTATGTGTGACAGTAGTGGTTAAATACACCATGGCTGTATAGGTCCAAGCCAACAAAATGTGAATTTTAGCTAACCAGCTAGTGTTAAGTGGAAAAGGTCTATACTTCCTGTGCATCTAACCGAGTTGATAGGTCTTTAGTCTTCCAAACATCACTAGGCATAATGATTTAGCTGTTGACTTCTTAGGCCTTTTTTAGTAGTAAGCATTTGAAATAACCATACATGCGAGAAAAAATACTTCCCATAGAAGAATAAATTTTGAAAAGGCAATTTCTCTGGTATTTTTCGTTTAGCTTTCTTAGTCATTTGTGATTGTTCCCTGCTTCTCTTATTCAAATTACAAAATTTTCTCTTTTGCACTGTTTTTTTTTAGACGAACATAGATGTTTGTCCTGAGTGTGGAAACTTGAAACAGAAACACGTCCTTTGTGGCTATTGTTATGCAAAGGTCAAAGCAGAAACTCGACTGATCCGGAAGGAAATATATAAACAGGAAGGAGGGCCATTTAAAGCTCCAACTGTGGAGACTGTCGTCCTGTATGATGGAGAAAAGCCCACAGAAAAGGATGCAGGCAAGAGGATCATTGAAAGAGCCAGGAAGCGCCCATCTTGGTTCGCTCAAAATTGATGCTAAGGAACTAATGCCAACAAAACCAGTTACTACAGCAAGAAAGATCATGATTTTCAAGAATGTTTTCTTTGTTTTGTTCACTCAATGTTGATACAGAAAACATGTGAACTTCGTGGAAGCCTGCTTGCATTGTGCCGTATGATTTTGCAGCCAGGTCTTGGGAAATGCTTCTCAGTGGTGCATCATAACTGTCAACAGTTAAAGAGAGATCAGGATCTGCCTTGAGTTTGGACATCTGTGTGTGGTACACTGAGTAATTTGTGTGCTAATGTTCTGTGCTGGTTTTGTACACAACCAGTTTTTAACGAACGTAAGACATCCACAGATGTAAAATAAAGTATGTGGAGTTTCCCAGGGAAATCTGATTTCTGGTTTTGGCTGCTGCTCTTTTGGAGGGGGAAGGGAAAATAAATTCAAACACAATGTTGATTAGATAGAAGGGATATTTACGAGGAAAGATATTACCATGGCTCTTACAGAATCTGCCTGGATGTCTCCAACAGTGCTGCTGTTTGAGATATGTGGTGGTATTCCTGGTTTTGAGCAAAACTGGTTGCTATGTAGTAGTTGCACTTTTTCTGTATGAGACTGAAGGTTAAGTGTTTCTCAAAGTGCACTTGATTTCTTGAGAGAAATAACTGATTGAATTGGAAAGTCTGGGAATCTCTGTATCTGGCATGGGTCAGAACTGATGCGTTGCAGCCGTTGCCGTTAAGTAGTCCGGGTGGTCAGCGAGTGCTTGGAAAACCGCGAACAGCAGCGGTGCCTTTCCAGTCTTGAGTCTCCTACAGCGCGGGCGCAGCTCTGCCCTCTGCTGTCCACTGGAACACCTCGCTGTGGAGTTTCTCTTCGGTTTTACCCACGCAGTAGCACCGTTGCATTTAAGATTAAGACTGTTTCCAGTTTTAGCTCGGCCTGCCAATATACAAGCAGTACTGTTTGATATTATGACTCAGCCAGTCTCATAGCCATTTGCTACCACAAAACGCAAGCCTGTGGCAGCCCCGTCTAGGTTGCCCCTGTGTTTTCTTGATGCTTGAGTGTAAAAGCTCCTATGCTGTCCTTGCCTGGGAATCTGTGCTGACAGAGCTGTTCCCTGGCTTTCTACAGTTTGGGTTGTTTTTTTTGTGGATACCCCCCTGTAGCTTGGCTTATGTCAGGGTCAGAAAAGTGGCAGTGTGGATGGTAGGAATATGGAAGTGGGGACACCACGCTTTCCAGAATAGCCTTCATTTATAGGTGGCTGAGCCAATTATGCCTGGTTAAGGAGTGGGCCCATGTTTGCTGTGATGCCTCACTTCTGCTTTCCTCACTCTGAATTCCATGTTCTGAAACATAACTGTTAGGAACAGATGTTAGTGGAGATGTCACATTTCCTCCATAGTCTAAGGGAATAATGAAAGCTGATAAGTAAATTGATGCCATTTAGTTGACAGTATCCAAGTAAACAACATAAGTTCTTTTCAATTTGTCCAAACAGGATTTATTACAGTCATATCTGTTTTTCACTTATTTAGAACTGAAGCCAATAAAAGGTGGCAAGCAGGATGGAGAGTGAAGGCTTATTTTTGACAGAGCTGCATGAGATGAGACTGACATATTGGAGGTGAGATTAGCCAAGCAATAAGATAGGTACATTATCCCAAGGAAAAGGCATATATATATATATA
>NW_009936614.1:0-16416 GCF_000696875.1 Nestor notabilis
CGGAGGGACGGTGGCGGTCGGAAGGAGCGCTGGTTGCTCCAGGTGGAAAGTTGCCGCGCTGTACGGTCGCAGCTTACTGTAACGGAGAACGCACAGGCGTTATGCTTGAAACTGTTGCACACCCGTGTGTGCCTGGTTAAACGAGGCTGTTTTCCCGTCTTTCCACAGGGACAGGCGTTTTCTGTAACTGTTGCACAGATGGTTACCGGGGCAGCGAACAGTTTAGGACCAACTTCGAAACAAGCTGCTAAGCAAATAGAGGCCCTTTTACAAAACCCAGGATCAAGGAAAACGATACTGTCATCTGTAATGGCAGTATCTTCATCTCCAATGCTCTAAAATATGTATGCTCATGTTTGATGTTAGTTGTTTTGCAGGGTTGTAAATGGGCTAGGTGTTCTCTGTGCTCAGAATAAGAAAGCTGGGTAAAGGAAGTGCCTTTCAGTCTTTGCTTCTGCAACTGTCTTGTCTGTACATGTATTTAAAAAAAAGATTTTAGTGCTATACTATTGCACCATAAATATTCCAGGTTCATTTAGAAGCAAGTGAGTATTTGTGAGATACATTACACATACCTCCTTCTGTACCAGCAACAGAGTACATGTGATATTTTAAAACGTAAAAGCAGAACACAGACATTAAGCAGTGTTTTCTAAAGGAAAAATAAAAGAGGATGTAACAGATACCACATCAGGAGGTTTCAAAGTACAGCTGAACTGTCCATGCATTTTGAATCAAGTAGAAGATGACCTGCTGGTGACTGGCTCATGATTCCTGACCAAGCATGGAACTACAGCTACTAGTATCAATTTATTCACAACTTTTTAAACAAAGTTTCTAAACAATTACCTTGTGTAAATATTTACATAGCATGTCCTTCATAATTCACCTGGTCACTGTTGATTTTCCTGCAGATGAGAGAAAATGTTCTTCCTATTTAAATAAAATCCTCTCTCGAGTTAAAAAAAGACTGTTAAGTTACAATTGTATATCCCATCCCATGACTTTGTGGATGCTAAAGGAAGAAAAGCAGCATAACATAATGTTAACACGCCTTTTTGTAAGAGTTTTGTTATGGTGGGTAACTTCATGTCCTAGACCTACCAGTTAATTCTGCCAAACTGCTTTTTGGATTCTGATCCTAGACAGGATGAAGCTACCTCTCAACTTTGCAATGCACTCACCTCTTCCACTTGTTATGCTGGCGTTCCACCACTGGTTTCATGATCCTTATGTTTCTGTGGTGAGGGTCCTCCCTCTATCCATTCCTGATTGCCTCCCATGGTAAAAAGACTGGCTGGTTGTGAGGACAGAGGGATATAAAATACTTCGATTTTCATTATGCCCTTGACACCTGCAGCTCCCATGTGCTTTGGCCACATTGACTATTGCTTACTTATGGTTAGAAGTAGATCAAGTCAGATGTGCTGTTGGCCAGATGCAAGATGGACAGCAACCAAGAGCAGGGTCCTTGGGAGATCTTGGCCTCCATACATGAGTCTCTCAGGCTTTTTCCTCCCTGCTTTGCCATTCTCTTGGTTTTACAGCCTCTACTGCACCCAGCGGGAGGCTGGCAACGATAGAGGAATGTACTGGATCTGTCAGGGAGGGAAGGGATGGCCGCCAGCAGCAGGGTGGCTATGTGGGTCTCGGAGCAAGCTGCTGCCTTTCTGTGTTGCTGGAGAGAAGGTGCAACGCTGCAGTCACTACATGTGCTGTGTCCACACATGCCTCACCTTCTTAATATGACCAGCATCAGTATTGATAGCCATGCACATGCTCACCCCTTGTGTAGTGTGACACGTGTTTCATAACTGTGCAGTTACAATATAGTCAAGGGATGGACACAAAGATGGCCATAGGGCAGGGGGCAGCTCGTGGAGGTCTGGGAAGAGACAGAGATGGGGCAGGGCACACTGCCTGGTCCTGTCCCAGGGGCACAAGCAGCCCCTTTTGGCTTTAGCATCCCCAGTGGGAGTTGCCGTCTCATGTGCTGCTGCTCCTTGTGCCTTCCCCCTGGCACATCCTGCTCCATGTCACTGCTTCCTATGAAATGTGTCCTGGGCATGGGGGAACAGGGAAGAGGTTGCAACATACTTGTCCCCTGTGTGGGCACAGCAAATCAGATCATCACTTTTTAGAAAACCATTGCACAAATGAGGCCAGGAGCAGCTACACACACTCACTCTGACCTTCCCTCATTGCAGTCTCTGGACCACACTGGACAGGGAGCACTAGGGGCTCCTCACCCCTTACCCTCCAGGCTGATGCTAAAGACATTCCATTTCACAGCCCACAGCTCCCCAGCCTCCCTGCATTTGCACAGTGTGACATTCCCAGAGCCTGGCATTTGCTGGCTACTTGTTTGTTTTTTTCCTGTTTCTTGTGGTACTTTTAATCTCATAAATAAACTCTCAAAACAGTCCCCTCCTCACTGTCATTTAGTTTAAATCTGCAACGCTGTTACTTAATGCAGGAAGCTGCCGGTCATCCAGTTTGCCTGAAGGAGACTGCGTACGATCGCATTCAGAAATACAGCCAAAGAAAAGAAGTTACAGTTTCCTGAACGCTCCCCAGAATGACTGCTGTTCACTGGGGAAAAGCCGCCTGCCTTTGGTGAGGAGAAGGGAAGGAAAACTACACCTCCCAGCAGCCTGCCGGCACCCGGGTAAGGGCAGAGTTCACTGTCACGTTGACAGTGGAGGAGAAAGGGTGTGTGTCGGGTGCCCGGGCTGTCCGGCCACCCGCGGAGCCGAAGGGCCTCTGGGAAGGGCAAGTGGCGGGGCCAGCGCTGGCCTCCTCCTGCCGCCTCGCTGCTTCACTTCGCCGCCCTGAGCAGCTCCGAACCTGCCCGGGTAAGCATCTGACTCTGCAAACCACTTTGTTCCTCTGACTTCCTCCTTCTGCCAGAGGGAGCAGCACAGGGAAGGGAGGGACGAGAGCCGGGCGGCCGGGAGCGGCAGTTTTGCACCTTCCCACCCCACCTCCCATATCTGGTCTTTAGCAAGAAAACTAAACTGTAGAGACAGTGCGGATGGGTGAAGGTGCCCCCCGATGCTAGAAGCGCTGCTGAGAAAGCTGGGCTTGAGATTTCTGTATGGAAATCCGCACAAACCACTCCGAGTGGGGAAAGTTTCTCAGGAGTTTTCCTTGCTGCCTAGTTTTCCGCAGGTAGGCATTGCTCTTGTGAAAGCCATCCACTTTCTGAGGCTGCACTAGCAGGACAGCACGGCCATCCGGTCCCAAAGTGCTTTAGCAGAGGGGGAAATATTTCTGGGGGATGTAGGAGAGTCAGGTACCCAGCTAGGGCACTGCTGAGGTCGGGTGGGGGAGTAGCACTGCTGCACATAGGCCTGGCAGTGTCTCTGCCAGTGGCTTCATTTCCAGCACCACTGTCTCCCATTCTGCCATGCCAGAGGCAGGAAGTTAAGGTGCAGCAGGATCACTGCTCTGTGTCAACCTCGCCATGGGATATCAGGCGTCCAAAAGCACATGTGGCAGCCTGCCAAGCCCCAGGCTCTAGGCTTTCCATCTCAGAGTACGAGTCCATCCAAGTCCACCCGGGTGAGAAACCGGTGCCTCTCTCCACTGGCTTGCCCCAAGACAGCAGCCTGCTGGGAAGCAAAACACCTAATAGCTCTTGGGCTAAAGGTTTGTGTTTATCAGCAGTACCCATCTATTTTCACACCACCTTGGTAATCATGGAGGGAGTAGCCTCCTTCTTCACCATGAATCACTGCTCCTATGTTTCTGGTTATCAGGTTTATGGGCATTTAATAGCAAACATCTGAGACCTAGACAGGATGGTGTTTGAGAGGAGGGTAGGATTTGGTCAGCCACTCAAACAGCGGGGAGATACGTCTCCTTATGACCAATGGAGAAAGTGAAACAAAACGGTGCAGAAGCCAGAGCTCCAGGAAAGAAAGAAAATGGAAGAAAATCCAAGTGTGGATCTGCCTGATGGTGAGTTATATGCTTACTCCATTTACTAGGAAAATGCCTTTGCAAGAAGATTTTAACAGTGATGTGAGAAACCTAAACAAAATAAAAATAGTAAAAAGAATCCCTTCTTTTCCAGACCAAGAAAAGCAAGTTGCTATCTTTTTTTGAAGGGTGAAAGATTAACAAGTTTGTTCAATTTTGGATTCCAGTCTACAACAGGTTTAGACTCTGTGTCCAGGATGGCAGCACAAGAAAAGCTAAAGATGCAGCTACAGGCTGGGAGAGCGTTCTTCCCTGCATCCCATTGCTTCCCATCTACAGATGCTTAAACAATAGGCCAGTTTTTCACCACTTATGGTTGGAAAACCTGTGGAGGAGGCATGGCAAGGAATACTGTTTGTGCCCAGCTTGAACAGCAGTGTACCTCGATGTTCCTCCTGGTTCAGTCTCTACCATGTACTTACATTCTCCATGTGCCTTGTTACGACTACTACATATGAGTATTTCAGTGATACCATGATGCTAGAACTAGTTCAGATCTGTCCTAAGTGATCAGAAGTTTTCCCATAATAATCAGCAACAAGGAATGTGAAAGTCATGCTCCAAAGAACAGCATGTGCTGACATGACAAGTGCAGTTTTTTCTCCATTTTCAAATTAGTGGGGAGTTCCTTGCTATTTTTATCAGCCTTTATTCTAATTTTAGCATAATAATTTCTGTCATTGTAGTACTTCATCATTCATAAGCAATTTTCCACAAACTGCCTGAAATTTGAGCTGCACTCTTTGGTTTTGTAAGATTCAGAGTATGTTACAAAAACTTAAATTCAGCCTGAGAATTTCTCTATTGAATTATGGCCCACTGTTTGCTTTTAATTATATGTTACCATAGCTCTTTGGGAGAGCAGCTTCGGAACAGGAGCAGAGAAGAGGCATGCGCAGAGCTGAAATTTACAATTCAGACAGATGCTTGAAGTGCTTTGGCATATCTGTTGTGGCCAGTCCTCAACAACAACCTTAGAAATTCTTCAAATCCATTACCTTAATTTACCAACTTAGGAAAACCTCTATCTATGGAAGATGTGGTAACGTATCCTACCACATAATAAAAGAATTGCTCTCCCCAGCATGGGACATAAACTGGGATTGAGTTAACTTTGCTCACAACAGCCTGTACAGTGCTGTGTTTTGGATTTGCGGTTTAAAAAAAAATAGTGTTGATAACACAGCAGTGTTTTGGCGATTGCTGAACAATGCTGGCACGGCATCAAGGCTTTTTCCTCCCCCCTCCTGTCCCTGCACCAAGCAAATAATCTGGGGTGAGCAGAAGATTGGGTGAGGACCCAAGGTGGGCAATGGGTTATTGCATACAGTATACAAAAAACAGGGTACAGGAAGTAAAGGGAGAGAGGGTTTGAGACATTGCTCAGAGAGTGGCCTGGCATCGGTCCACTTACAGGAGGTGGTGAGTGATTGCTTTTGCATCACTTGTGGTTTCCCCTCCTTTCCTTTACTTATTCAGCTGTCTTGATCTCAACCCATGAGTTTTCTCACTTTTGGTCACCTATTCTCTCCGCCATCTCACTCGGGTAGATGTTTCTGAAATGCAAGAACTAGGAATTTTACAGAGTGGTGGTAAAGCACAGGGTATTCTTGATTCCTGTATGGCTAGCTGAGCTTCTGAACTCTGATCCTAACAGTAGGGACAGTCCAAGATGAGGTGCAGAGCACAGCAGAGCATCCTGTGCACCAAGAGCCCACCCAAGGAACACTTGAGCACAACGTGGCAAGCAGGTGGCCTGAGACCTCCTGCAAACCAGAGGAGGACTCTTCAGTTTGTAAATCACTGACTGCTGATGGAGGAGAGACAACACTGTCCGATTTAGCTGGCCCCACAGTAGAGGAGGAGGTTCACCGGGAAACTGAAATACCACTGGAACAACCTGGGAAGACAGGAGATGGTGTCTCAGAAAGATACCAGGAAAAAGATGACTTGGATGAAGGTGAGTCTCTCCCCATCCAGCATTTCCAAAAATGCATAAATGCATATATGAGTCTATATAGAGGTATCTGACCCAGCTGAACTGCTGTGTTCACTGCCTGCCTTGTGTTCATCTCTATACAGAATCATAAAATGCATTTCCAAAAATGCGGGAGGGGATTGTTGGTTCTTGTGCTGGAAAAGACTTAAGCATAGGTCTGCAAATTTTATTCCCCATAGCCTGGTTGGCCCTTGATAAAATGGACAGCAAAGAAGACAGCCCTGTCCAGCAGGAAACACAGGAGGACCAGGAGACAAGCAGGCAATGTGAAAGTTCCTACACAGCAGAGGAAGATGCTTCATCAAAAAGCAAGTCACTAAGCTCTGACAGTATAGTGACACATTTGGTTGTGACTGCCACAGAAGATGTCACAAAGGACCTCTTGTCAGAGAAGAGCACCAGTGCCCCTCTCCTAGATCAGGAGCCAGAAGAGAACATGGAGCAAGAAACACAGGAAAACGGATCCCAAGGCATGTTAAGGAACAGACGTGGGATGAAAGGTGAGCTGGTGGCTGCACAGTGCTGCTCTTTCACCATTCACATGCCTACACTTTGCATAGGCATTAGGAAAATGATAAGGTGAAATCTCTAGTGCCCATTGTCAGTTTTCCAGAGTCAAGCACGAAAGAAGGTATAAGAAATTAGCTGGCTTCTCTCTTTCTCTCTCCTTTGGCTACTGTCCTGCTTTGAAAGGCATGAAACCACACTGCATTCTGCATCATCTTTCTCCTTCCCCTACCCAAAACACAGAGTGTCAAGACTCAAAGCAGTATTAATGCAAAGCAGTATGGACTTTTAACGTTTTCCCTCAGCTGGGAGCTCCTGGCAGCTCTGTTGCTTTTCTTATTACAGCTCAATTTACCTGTTCCCTCAACAGTGAGTGGCACATTTCTTTTTCTTACTGCAGGGCACACATCCCCAAAGCCAGAAGCTCAGTCTTGCTTGCAGAATGTCACCACCCAAAACACGGACCAGGAGAAGGCCAAAAAGTCTCTCTTCCTGAAAGGTGAGGAAAAGAAGCTTCCCTTGCATGTTACTCATCGACCGGAAGGCCCTGATCCTCCAGGAACAAGTAATGAAGCACATTTAATAATTCTTTTCTCTTGGGACCTTTCACAGCCTTTTCTGAGGGTTTGAGGGAATAAACATCCCCTTAAAAACAGGTTCAGTTTGAGCCTATAGTAACAGTTTTCATCCAGTTCTGCATACTCAAAAGCAGGCACATCATATTCAGCATGCTGGCAATACCCTGCCATGCCCTGGGAGGTCTGATGCTACTGTGCTGATGGTTTCCTTCCCAGTCTCCCTCTGTGTCGTGGGGCCCCAGGCAAGAACTATGATGCTGATCTGGACCACATATTTCTCCTTGTAGAAAGAGACCCTGCTTTGCCATGGAGAGGGACACAAGCAGTTATGTCTGGACCTTGCTGCCCTTTTTGGGGCAGAAGCATGGTAGTCTTTGTTCATCCAGCACAGCTAGGTGAAAGGCAGAGAATACAACACTTTAGCTGGGTCAGACACCTCTGTAAAGAACCATAGAATCAACTATGTTGGAGAAGTCCTTTAAGATCATCAAGTCCAACCTTTACTCAAGGACTGCCAAGTCCACCACTAAACCATGTCACTATGTGCAGATAGGTGCTGTCAACAGCCACAAACCTTAAAGCAAACAGAGAAGGGGAAGAGAAGAAAGCTTGTGGCCAGCAGCAATTTCCTCAGGAAATTCTGCACTATTACAACAAAGCTGTGGCCTTGCCTCCATCTCTGGAGCTGTAGCCCAGCTGGTGGGTAGGAGCAGGGTCTCACAACATGGACAGAGCAGCCTCTTTATTCCTGGGTCCCCAGAGAACATATCAATCTGAAACACTTTCCTAGTGTAGGGGAAAAAGGTCTGAGAGGGTAAAAAAGAGCCTTCATAGCTACATTCTAGCATATCACTGCAGGTCACTTGGGACTGACTTCTGTTCCCCATCTCGGGTCTCTCACCTGTTGAACAGGGCTTATCACCGTGAGCCTCGTATTGCTTGGTCTCTGCATACTCTGCTTTGGCAACCCAACCTCCAGTTCCCAGCAAGCCCCCAAGAACCCCACGGTGGAGGCAAAAGGTCAACCAGTTGCAGGACAGGTTTCCAGGGCAGAGTTCCCACCTCTGGCTTCGCGGACGCAAGTTCCTGCAGAAGCACCTCAATGCATCTCACCACACGCAGCCAGCCATCATTATCTTCACGGCCGCCCGCAAGGGCGAGCAGACCTTGCGATGCCTTAGCACCCATGTGGCTGACACCTACTCGGCTGCCCTGCATGGCAGCACGGTCCAGATTGATGGCATGTGTAAATCCAGGCTCCAGAGTGACCAGGCCAAGCTGGAGGTGGACAGGGAGCTGAGCTCAGCTTTCCAGGCTAGAAGCCGTGCTGCAGTGATCCACCGCTTTGAGTTGCTTCCGGCAGGGGCCACTCTCATCTTCTACAAGTACTGTGACCATGAAAGTGCTGCTTTCAAGGATGTGGCCCTGCTGCTGACTGTGCTGCTGGAGGAGGAGACGCTGGAGACCCACATCAGCCTCCAGCAAGTGGAAGAGAGCGTCCGTGACTTCCTCTGGGCCAAGTTCATTGACACCAGGACCCCCAGCTCCCATGACCACATGGACTCTGACAAGCTCAGTGGGCTGTGGAGTCGCATCTCCCACCTCGTCCTACCGATCTACCCAGTGCAGACCATCGAGAAGGGCGGCTGCCATGTCCACACCAAACCCTAGAGGCAGAGTCTGCCAGAGCCCCAAGGAGGGTTGGAAGGACAGTCCTGTCAACTCTGATGCAGGCATACACAAACAGTGCTATTTCTCTTCAATTTGTTTCTCGCATCTTCCTGGAAAGAGTTTGACAGGTACAAGGTGATCCAGGCCATTTGCCAGCCGAGTCCTGGAGGTAACAGATTGCATATTTCCTTCTGGCAGATAGGAAGAGTGGGTATTTTAGACTGCTAATTGTGCAGCGGAACATTGCTGTGTGGGGAGGCAGTAGGGAAAACAGGACTTTGCAGGTAGTGTTTCAATCAGAAGATAGACAAAAAATGTACACAACTAGTATGCCAGAAGGATACTTTAGTATCTCTTTCATTTCTCCCTGCCCCTTAGTTTGCTAATGTCATGTACATTAGTCTTACAATGTACTTTATCTAGAAGGCTTCTCTCTCTTTGCAGAGTGCTTCTGAAACACAGGAAGGTCAAATTCCCCAAAGCCCAACATTTTTAAGGCATACTTCAGAAAGAAAACTCATTTGCTAGTCAGGGGTCTGACCAGTCAGTCCTGATAGGGTCACACTTGCACTGACTTACACCCAGCAAAGACCAGATCCTAAATATAGGATGTTCAAACAAGCCTGCAATTCAGAAATCCCCTAAACATCAATTACAAGAAATTTCAGAGAGCAGTGAAACAGAAACCACCTCACTGTTGCTCTGATTGCACGGGTAAAAGAATGAGTAACACAGTTTAACTTAATGCTACCTCTTTTAAAAAAAAGTCCACTCTTGATCCCTTTGCTGCCACGAGACTATGACTATCTCTTTGGGCTGATGCATCAGCTTTGGTCCTACATGATAGATTACTCTTCACCCGGGTCTCTAATCTGTGTGAGGACAGGAAGCCTGTCCCTCCCCAGCTAACCGTTATTGATGAATGCAGACATTAGTAGCATTGATAGTTATTTCAAACCACATAGGGTAGCACTCCCGGTCTTTGCCCTCCCAGGGTACATTTGCCTCCCTGACAGGTAGCTGGTGCTCTAGCATATGCTAAAGCAACTAGGAGCAGAGCTGGGATTAGCTGGTAAAGACAAAATCTCTCATGTTAACACTAAAAATCCCCAACAAAGCAGGTTGGTTTCTTACTGTGCCTCCTCTTCTGCATACCAGGAAGAGAAATCCGAGTCCTGGAGACACTGTGCTGCCCCTTCACACTGCACTTCTGCAGGTGCTCTGGGACAGAGCAGCCAACTCTGGGAACACCTCGGGGTAGATGCAGGTTGCAGCCCGGGTGTCAGACCCTCATGCCTACAGTGCTGTCTGCCAGGGAAGGAGCAGCTGTAGCAGAGCATGGCTTGTTTCCATATAAGCAGCACAGACTGAGGCCTTGCAGAGCCAGGCTCTGTATCCAAACAGGACACAAATTGAGAACACTACGGTGTTTTTACAAGCAGCACATGTGAGTGCTCCTTACAGCAACTGGACCCTGATGCTGTCCAGGTCTCCTGCCAATGGTGCCTTGCTGATGTGCCCCACTGTTGGGTCAGCTGAGGTACAACCCTGCACCCTAAACCACAGCCTGTCTCTTCTTTCCTCCTGCTGCGTGCCTTAACCTGTTTTAGGAGATTTGTGGCCACTAACTTGGAGGAGGGGACAAAATGAAGGAAGAAGAGGGGGTTATTTGTTCATGTTCTAGTCAAAGAACAGATGACTTTGTTGGCTGGGGACATGAAGACACAACCAAAGAGTTTTAACCGTGACAAACACTGGGAGCTCAGCATCAGCAGGGCAGCCCAGAGCATGACTTTGTACAAGATACAGGTTGCTTCCTCCCCTTCCTCCTTTTTATTGCTGAACACTACTTTGGTAACAGAAAATACTGTTTCTGCTCTGCATGGTTCAGTATGGGCGTTGATGTAAGAACCAGCAGAGCATTAATCATGTTATGCCAATATCTTGAGAGAAGTCTGTTATTTTAATGTTATCTCACTCTCAGTTTTATGCACTGTGTTTGTAATGCATAGCCAAGGTATGCAAGGCCAAATTCACACTGCTTGGGCACATCACTGTAAGCTTCATCCACCCGAGCTGGTCTAATACAGAGATGTTTTTATGACCTTTTAAAGACAAAATATCTGCTTGCTTCTGAAACAAGGCTTCTATTTAAAAATAAATAATGAGATTTGTGAAAGAAACCAGAAGTCTTCAAAGTGAGACTGGAGTCTTACCGTACGTATTCTGATTTTGTGGTTGGTTTGTTTGTTTGCTTGCTTGCTTTTTTGGTGGTCGTTTTTGTTGGGGTTTTTTGGGTGTTTTGCCTTTTTTTTTTCCCCTCCACTAGTTACTTGCAGTTCATTAAGGAAAGGGATCATGGTATTAGACAAAGTTTTATTTAGGTCAGGGCTATAGTTGTGCAAACAAACTGAATATTAGCTTTTTCTGGAAAAACCCCAAACAACCTTTTTCTCAGTTGTTTGGGGCAAACATTTGCAGCTAATGCAAAAAAAACCAAACCCTCAAACAGCTGCTGAATTCAACCCAGACTGGAACATACTGAGGTTTGCGTAATGCTTAATGATAATTATTAAACTAAAATCCATGGACAACTGAAATATTTTAGAAACACAGAAAGCAAATATTTCTCATTTCAACGCCCTTGATCAGATCGGTTCCACCCAGTGTCACACTATGTCAGCACACACAAATTTTTACATTTGTTGTGAATTATTTTGCCTGGCTCTGGCCTAAACAGAGAAAAGGCTGAACAAAAGAGGATTTACCCTGTTATTCTGGATTTTCTTCAGTCCCTGTCTAGGCCCTGGCAACCTAAATACTCAAAACGTTGGCATCTATTTTCACACAGATGTTCACATGATCCATTTCCAAAATTAAACATTGCTTGTCTCCTGTTGTCTGATGCAAGAGTACAAGACTTGGTCCTAGCCCAAAGATTTAGATAAAAGTCTGGTGTCATGGGGTCAAGCGATTGCTGGATGACAAACCCAAGCTACTTTTTTAGTCTTGCACATAAATTCGAAAGTGAGTGCAAAGGGACTGGCTGAAACAGCTATGAGACCATCTCCAGGCAGAAGGATGCACTAGCATTTTTCCCCTAGATGGTGTGCTCACCATGATCTGTGTTAGTAAACAGCATCATTATCCTTGTACCTGTCCCAAAAAACAGGTTGAAGCGGGAGTGGGAGTGGTACCTGTCAGGTGACACAGAGGTCATGCGGCACAAACAAAGAGCAGATACACCCCTGGCTACTCCGGAGGAACTAAAGCTCCCCCTTCCCATCAGCTCTCTAACTGACCTGTGACAGGTCAGCACAAGACCAGGATGAAGCAGGACACAGTCCAGCTCTGCAGCATCGCAGGTAAATTATTCCTCCCAGGCCTAGTTCATAATCTCTTTGGGAACATCTCGTCCTGCACATATACACATCATCCAAGCACAGCAACGTCATGGGTTTGGCTGGAGCTTATCAGTTGTCTACTGCTACATCAATGCTAAAAACAAAATTATTTTTCAATTCCTCATCTAAAAAAAGAAAAAACCCAACAACCAAACAAAATCTTACTCTACTTGGCCTATTAAACAAAGCATTCCACTCCCCAACTCTTCTTCACTTTGTTTTTTTAGCATGGCTCTCTGCAGCAGTACTTCTGCAGGGAAGGATGTGCTGCCACAGGGTGCTCAACAACCCTAAAAATCACCTTGAATATTACACCTCAACTGAGAGGCAAAACCAGTTCTGGAAGGCCAGTCTGAGCTGCACCACCACAAAATGAGCACTGATAATATGTGTGAGTGTGCCGCTGCCTTGTGATAGGACATAAACTCATCATCCCCAGCGTTCAAAGGCGAGTGGCCTAGCCAGCACTGCATGGGTTTGGCATGCCACCCTGCTCTGCATGCAGCATCCCTGTCCCTGCAACAGGCACATCATGCCACATCTCTTTTTGCCCCTTTGCACCAGCACAGACTGGAAGAAGGCAGGACATAAGGAGACAGGTAGTGAACCCAGCTGGGCCACATCTCTCCTTTGGAGCTTTAACCGGGAGCTCACCGACAGCTTAACTCTCTTGCAGCTCCATGCATGGGCAGGCTCTGTTGCCAGAGAGCTGGTTCCTCGGGGGTCACTTTTAGGCCTACGAAACCTCCTTTGTAAGAGAGATTTGCATATACTGGGAGCTTAATACTTTTTTTATTTCCCTCCTTCACCTGCGCAGGTGAAGCAGCCATACAAGAACTGCACAAAGGAGCTTGGCCTCAGCCTGTGGGACGCAGATCCAAGAGCCCGTAGGACGCGGATCTAAGAGCCTGCAATGAAAAGGCTTGAAGAATACAGCTTGCAAGTGTATTGCCTGCACAGGGAGGGGGCAAAGCCACGAGCAACCTCCCGCTGGCCTCTCCCCGCTTTGACTGGAGTGCGCAGTTCTGCTCAGGCCGAGAGAGGGCTCTGCAGATCCCTCGTGAGGGCACGCCAGAGATGAGGATCATCTCAGAGCCTGAGCAGAAGCAGCAGCGTAGTTCAGTACAAGGAATGGAAACAGCCTCCCCACACCACACATTGTTTGAGGTCTGCTTCAACCTCTGCCCCAGCAACCTGGGGACCACTCACACATCTCCGGGAAGCAGTTTCAGGTCGTGATCACTACAGAAGAGTAGACCTGGCGTCTTCCCCTACTTACAGCTTGAGCTGAATGAGGCCACTGTTCTTCCTATGTTAGCAGACCTGAACTCTTAGAGCTGGTCAGAAACAGAAGAAAGAAGGACCAGCCATTTCCCTGGTCAGAGCTTGTGTCTGCAGTGGGGAGCCTTGCACCACACAGGTTCTTCTGCACAGGGAGAGCAAAGGCCAGTTGTTTCTGCTCCAAGGCCAAGGCAGGGGCATCTGTGCTTGCAGCAAACACCAGGTAAACCAACTGAGTTACCGGGACTGGCCAAAGGGATGGACTAAAACCGCAGTGCAGTGTTCTGCAAGACTGCTGTCAAAGACAGGTTCCCTCCAGCAGCTTGGTCAATGGGAGGAAAACACACACACTCAGGGAAATAAAGAGGTCCAAATACCTTTACACTTCAGGCCCATCTCTCACATGCATTTTTCTGAACTCACAACCTCTATAATTATGACCTCAGAACTTTCCCCATGGGAAGATAGCTGCCATCTTGATATCTGCAAGTGAGTTGTGAGCAGAATAAATCCCTTCAGGTAATGTTAGAGGACGGTATACTCCAGTCCTGCACAACCTGCTGCAACAGCAGCCACAAACGCTGGTCCTCCTTTCCAGAGGCAATATGCCTTGATTCCTCTCCTGACTGTGTTTGGAAGCTTTTTGGAGAAACAGTTGGCTGATGAAACCCAGTTCAATGAAACAAGAGGCTGAAATAACCCTAGGCAACTTTCAGGGGCAGGAGATGAGCACAGATCAGTTCCCCACAAGCAGCCGACATATACAAATGTGGCTGGCACCTACAGTGAAACACACTTGCTGGCCCCAGCTCAATTCTGGTTATGGAGAGGCTGTTAGGATGAAACCAGATGGCTCTGCTCTTGGGTGCTAATAAAGGGGAGCTCTTCAACCTCATAAATCCTTTAAACATTCCCTGGTGATAATACAGACCTACTTTCTGTTAACAGGGCACATGAAACTGGAAAGCAACAGAGGAAAAGTCCTTTTTAATGGTAAGGCTGGATGCAAGACCACAAAGACCTGCTGCACATCCAGAGCTCAGCCTGCTCATGTACGTAATACCACAGAACCAGCTGGCCCAGTTAGAAAGTGGCAAATTTACTTTATGATCTACATAAAGACAGTAGGGGAAAAAAAAAAACCCAAAACAAAACAAATTGAGAGAGGTGGATTAGAAACCATTAAAAGACTGGAAAGCTAGTTGTGGTGGCTGGTGATGGTTTTATTACCAAAGTTTTAAGTGTTTTAATTGGTTCAACAGCACTATCAAACCCTTCCATACATTGGTTAGCAGGGGGTGGGTCCTCAAAACTAAGAGGGAACCTTTATCTCCTATACCCTTCCTCCCATATTGATTGAGATTATTCAAAATGTGCTATGCATGTCAAGAAAACAACCACACTGCTTAAACTCAGGATGTAAAATGGCAAGCAGCATTTTAACAGTGTCTTGCTGCCTTTCACACTGCACTTGCATCACCCCTGTGAGCAGAAGAGGCTCAGGAGTTGTGCTTAAGAGATGCAAGCCAGACCACCAAGAAAGGTCAGGAGAGGAGTAACAGAGGGGCCCTGGAGGGGAGAGCATCTCAGGCCCCATCACACTCCTTTAGCACCTCACGTGCAGATCCCCCTTCTCAAATTGTCTTTGCACTGAAGAGCTCTCAACAGCCTGTTTCTGCCTCCCAGCGCTCCTCCTCACACACTGGTTTTGCGAGGGGCTGTAGAACGTCAGAAACACCGTAACTCACGTGAGACCTGCACTACGACTGACTCCCTCACTCAGCTGAAGCCAGACACACTTTTCTTCTTCAGCACAGCCTTTCCCCCACCTTTGTGCCTCTCCACAGTTTTGCTTGTCTGCAGTGCAGGAGCTGGGTCCAGAGGAACATTACACACGGCTGTAGCAGGGCAGGAAAGCCAAGAATTGACTCTGAAGCTTCCTCCCCATTTGTAGAAGGCAGCTCATGGTGCAACCATGTTATTGTCAGTGCTCCTCACTCTCATTTTCTCTGGATGGGTCAGAAGCAGATTGCCCCCCTCCTTCCCTTGCCCCCTGCCTGCTAGCAAACAGCTTTGATTGGAGCTCCCAGTCACTCCCTCCTGCTGACACCCCTCCATCATTCCTCTCCCCTTCCTCCACCTTGAGGCTGAAACCCTTGGTGGGGGAGAGGTGTAGAAGGCTTGGATCATCTTCCTTACACTAATTACAGCATATCTGGCAGGCAGGAACCGCTGCTGCCCAGGTGCCTGCCCCAGGTCAGGGACACCTAATGCCATTTTTGCACAGCCTCTGTCCATGGCTTGCAGCAGCTGGAGACTTACAGCATCTCACCAAGTGCTGCCTTCTGATCACAAACACAACAAAGGGGGATCCAGAAAGGAGGGCAAATAAATTAATTCCTCTTAAGTTACACACTTGACTATCTGAGTGTTCCAGCCTGAAAGCAGCACCTGGAGACAGGCATCGACAGATTTCTTTAGCCTGGAAGGTCTCAGAGAGCTTATGAGGGCTTCTGAGGTAGCTTCAAGCAGAGAGCAGACTGCTGGAGTAGGTTCAAATTTTGCACCGTGCTTTTCGCAGTTACTGCCGAACGTCAGGATGCTCAAACCGACTTCCATGTGAAGCTTAAGCTTGGCTTTAGTATGTGACTTAACAAACCCTGGTGGAGATCTGGGAGCCTCTGGGCAACTATATCCTCTTTTAGTATGGGCCGGGTCATCGGGCTCGCTATCCACACAGGCACAATTCACTCGCGGCGCCAGAAAGAGCAGCTCTCCGTGTCCCCGGTTGTTTCCCTCCTTCCCGGCACAGAGCACACGCTGCCCTTCAGCCCCAGCAGGGCCGAAAGGGATGCACCAAGAAACACAGGTTGCCCAGAAGGGGCAGGAAAGAGGACCTGAGTAGAGCAAATGTTTTTTGTGCAGGAGAAAACAAGCGGAGGGAGGACTTCTCTTGGGAGCGCGGGGTGTGTGCGGTGCAGGGGGCAGCGCG
>NW_009936615.1:0-1180 GCF_000696875.1 Nestor notabilis
CATACGCTCTCCGAATTGCTGCTTCGGAGGGTCCACGTCCCCGCTGCGTGTGCTTGCTAAATCCGAGCGTATGGACAAAGTCAGTGTTTTCCTGTGGTCAGCAAAAACGTCCGTCTGGTCTGTCCCATCCCAGAAAAGTGGAATTCCTTAAGGAATCTGGCAGCAGCGGTTGATGAAAAATATAAGTTCATTTTTGGACACGCTCGCTTTGAATTACTTGCTTAAGTGCTAAAGTTAACTATTGTTCTAACAAAGCGCAGTTATGTTCTCTGGAGCACAGCCTGTTACCTGAACGACCATGAACCCCGCCCTGAGAATGACATCCTCTATTTCTTCTTCCTTATGAACGACATCTGGTTTGATGACAGCCAGAGTTGTCTCCGCAAAAATCTGAGGTTCGGGCATTAACACCTGCATCTCGGCTTCTAAATTAGACTTCGTGTGTCCCTTTCACACTGCAACGAGACGGGTGAGGAGATGCGGAGTTTCACCATGTAGGAGAAGAGAGGGTCACCCCCATGTAACAAAACCCGTGCGGGGTTTATTCTGGATTAGCTCTCTGTAGTTCCCACTCCCACCTCTCAGTGCAGCAGCATTTTGTGGGAAAAGAAGCCAAAACTCCAGCGTTGTTAGCTGTAAACTAGTGCTACTATTTCACTAGGACGACATATGAGATAGGGAAGTGTTGCCACACACCTTGCTGCGCACAGGAGCGAGCCAGGCTCAGGGTGCTCCCACATCCCCATCCACCAGCTGTGTGTTCCAACCCCAAACCTGCACTCTGTTGCGCGGAGGTTGTGGTGTGGGATGTACTACTCGGAGCTAGCCCATCTGTAAGCCGCAGGGTATCTCTTAATTGTTATTTAATTCCTGTCGTTATGGGCTCAAAATTCCAGTTTCCTGACCGAGGCCATTAGAATACGAATTGTTTTATGACTAGTGCAGATGGGCTCCCTGCGGCCACTTGTGACCTGCTCTTCCCCCAGCCCCACTCCTCTCCCCACAAGACACCGTACGCAGCCACCTGCAGAAACCGATGTAACTGCTCAGTTAAACCCCTCGGTCCGGACGCTCCTTCCTGCACCTTTACCTTTGAGACTCCCCGTTCGCTTGGTCGCACAGACCGCAGCCCCCCACCAGGGAGGAAAGAGGAGCAAAGGGCCGCCTCTGCCTGCGAACC
>NW_009936616.1:0-1172 GCF_000696875.1 Nestor notabilis
AGCTCGTCTGCTCTTCAGCGTGTTGCGCTAATGAGGGAGACAGAATATGAAGGAAGATGAGTCACGGATAGGACTGGTGAGGGATGGACAGGGGGAACATCCCAGGCCCTACAAGCTAGAGCCATCTGGCAAGCTGGAAGTCAGGGAGGCCACTGAGGAATGGGTATTTTTGTTGTTCTTCCCAGTTCAAACAATTCCCAGTTCTGACCTCCCTGGACAAGTACACGGGTGTGGGGGTGTGTGCGTGTGTGTCCTGTCTCCCCTGGGCAAGACTTCCCCCCGTGTTGCCTCTCCCCTGGGTGACCTGCATGCATCCCCATCACACTCTGGGTCCCAGCATGGGGCAAAGGCTGCCCTGCCAGTCCTGGTGGGACACCTTTCCATGTAACATTTGATCCTCCTATCCCTTGCACACCCCTTCACTACAGGGATTTCCCCCTCTCCTGTTTCCTGAATGTCCCAGTGCTCCTGCTGTGGGGGGAGATAGGGGTGGATGGGAAAAAGGGGAGGGGGGGAAAGGAAAGGGAATAAAAAGAAGAAAAAAGGGCGGGGGGGAGAAGATTAAAAAGAGGGGATAAATAGGGAAGAAGGAGGGAAAGGGAAAAAAGGGCAGAAGAGTGGAAAAGAAACAAAAAAGGAAAGGGGAAAAGAAGGAAGGAGGAAAATGAGACAAAAGAGAGCACAGGAAAGAGGGAAGGAAGGAATAAAGGGGAGGAAAGGAAGAAAACGAGGGAAGAAAAAGGGAGGGGAGGAGGGAGAAAACGGAAAAGAGGGGTAAAGAAGAGAAAAGAAAGAGGGAAGTGGAGAAAGCACAAGAAAAGATAATGGGGAAGGTGAAAATATGAAAAGAGGGAGAAGGAAGTGAGGAAAACGGGGAAAAAGAGTGAAGAGGGTATGGAGGAAGAAGATGGGGAGGGAGAAGGAGGAAAAGGAAAAGAGGGGAAAGAGGAAAAGATAGGAGGAAAGTGGGGAGAGGGAAGCAAGCAGCAGCCAGGAAAAAGGGAAGAAAGATAAAGGTAAGAAGGGGAAAAGAGAAGGGAAAGGGGCAGAAATAGCAAAGAAGGCAGGAAAAAAGGGAGGAAGGGGGGAACGGCAAAGGGGAGAGAAAGGGGAAAAGGGAGAGGAGGAGCGGAGAAACAGACGAACACCACCCGTCCGCGCTCCGCTCCGCC
>NW_009936617.1:0-6743 GCF_000696875.1 Nestor notabilis
CGGTAAACAGCATTCGGTAAGAAGAAATGGACATTTGGCCCTCCCAATCAGATAAAGAAAAGACCATCTTTGCCTTCTGCTCTTGATGGCTGAATGTTGATTTCTTGGAGGGAAGGGACAGAAGAAAAAGCACAGGCATGAAAGACTTTCTTTTTTTTAATAAGACTTTTCTTTTTTTTTTTAAATAAGAAAGCACTGTTAGAGAAAGATTAACTAGAATGGTAAAAATGCCTCTACCCTGTCTTAACTGCAGCCTCTGTGGAAATTCACCACTGGTAAATCATAGTCATGAAGCTTACTAAAGTAAACAAAGCTTAGACTTTCAGGGAGGCAAGGAATTTCTTAATTTGTGCTTTGCTCACTGTTCAGATCATTGTCAGCGCTGAATTCTGGGTTCCTAACACTGTCTTTAATTGGAGAAAGTTTGGATTTTCGTCTGATTTTTTCTCAGATACAGTTAATCTCTGCCTACCTATCCTCTTCCTTTAATCTTTTCTCCCCCTCCAGAAAAGGTCTCTCAAAAAGCCTTGCCCCTCAAAAAAAACCATCCAGAGCAAAATCCTCTAGCTGTCTTCTAGCTTCTCAACAACCAAATCAAGAAACCCAACATCACTCGTTGCTATTTGTCACGGCACAAAGTTTGTGGGAAGCCTACCATAGACCAAAACATATTTTTGTGCTTTAATTATTATTTATTTAAATGGTAACTCGTCACTCCAGATTTTCTCCAAATATTTCCTTTCTTAGGCACCAATTTAAAAGCCTTAGGTTTTAATTATTGACCTCTTATGGGAGGCAGCTATACTTTACCAAGTTCTTTATTTATTATGTAAAACAACAACAAAACAGAACAAAACAAAGAGACAATGCAATGCAAACCTTGCCATCCAAGTACAGATAGAAACTAGGTATGAGAAACCAGCTGGAAACAAAAAAAAAAAGCACCATTCCCACACCTTATTACACTAAACTGCCCTGACTGAACCTTAACATTCATCCTATTGTTCGCTTAATTGCTAGCAAGTTTCAACCACTGTTCATTTGGTCTGCTATTCTTCTTTCATCAATATTTTTCCAGCAGATTAATGGGATTTTCCTCCATATTTTGCCTGAAACAGCAGGACATAGTAGTTTAATGAGAAAAAAAAGGAGCGTGGCACTAACATTTCTGCTTACAGTGTGTCTGGTTTAATAACATCTCTGCAAATTTAAGGCTTTGCATGCTGGTGTTTCATTCAGGCTACCCGTCACTCTCACAGACTGGAACTTTTTTGTCACCGTCCCAAGACTTCTTTCAGGCAGGATTATCTTTATTGCTATATCTTTATTTCTTTCATTCATTCACTGCAGAAATTTAAAAGGAATCTTTTTCACTCTGAAAAACAAGTAATTGTGCTAGGATTTATGAAGCACTTAAGAAACTAAGAAGCTCAAGATTACTGGTAGAGAATACAATCCTAACCCACCAAATTACTACCATGTTTTGTTTCCAAAATTACACCACTGGGAGTTCATATCTAATCTTCTGAATTAAACTATTTTCTCTTAAGTTTTAACTCTTATTTAGAACAGCTTAAACATATATTAAAAAAAAAAAAAAAAAAAAGCTACTGCTTTAAAGCACCTATGGAAATAAGAAGGAATACACCACAGCAGTGAATTTCTAGCAAAATGGATCACTTAGCAGTAGTCACATGCATTTGTAAACAAAAAATCCTTGCATTTCACTGTATCATTTCTTTATGCAAGTCTTTTCCTCCTCATAAATATATTTTCAACATTTTCAACAATGCTTCAACAAACAAATGACACATTTTCGTAAGAAAGAAAATGTTAAAATAAAAATTAAAATCCCTCCATCTCACTCCAAAAAAACAACTCTTCAGATGCTGGAATTACCTTTCAGAAAGGCAATGGGTTAGTGAGAGCCCTCTGCCCCACCTCTGAACTTTTATCTAACACCTCTGGAAAAGTCCGGTCAATTTTGCACGTTACGGTATCAAAATGACCCGTCTGTGTTTCAATACCAGCTCCACTGAGTAGAGCTTGGAACTTTAACAAAAGTTAGGATTATATCTCCAGTTATTTTTTCTTTTTATTTTCCCTTTTCTTTTTTTTTTTTTTTTTAAATCAAACAGAAATATCAAACAGCAGCTACAAAACAGTGGTACCTGCATGAATTAGAGGTACCTTATGAAACTAACTCGGGCTCTGTATAATAAAAATCCACAAACAGTACGGTTGTATTCAGTAACAGCTCTGTAGTGACCCTCACTGGTGATAAAATCCAGAGCTCGGAAAACAAGAAAATGAACACCTGCATCCGTATTTCTAAACTTTCATCAAGAGGGGATTACAAGAACAAGGGCCGTTACATATGCTCCTAGAGGAAAACTTACTTTTGATTCTGTTTGAGAACTTGCAACTATACTAATAGCAATTTACTAAAAACAAATAAAACCTAATTTGTGTATCTTCCCAGATGGGAATTAAAAATTTAAGTTCAATCAGAACGCACTCCTGATTTGAAAAGATTTCATGTAAACAACTGTTAAATTTAGTGTGCTTACTATCTGTTTAATGCTTTCCCTTCTGTTAGTGCCTCTGAAGACTAATTTCCTCAGGCTGGGAGTACTGAAAAGTTCTAACCTATTTCTATACCCTGACGGCTTTGTTGTGTGCCAAATATGTTGTATCCAAATTAACTGCAATAGGAATTAATTGCTGTGTCCAATTTGGACATCTTTATATTTAAAACATCTGCTTTAAGTCTGCTATAGACAACGTAGTGATTTTTTTCTTCTTATTACACCATACTGAAATCAGTAGTAAGTAAAGACAAAGTTCAGTAACAAACAAAAAATAAATTATTCCACGTGTTTCTCACCCGCTCTCAAAAATGTTGACAGGCAACAAAGAATTTACCCAAGCTACTTCCCCTGTTGCACAGCATTTTAAGAATATCATGGTGTGAATTTTAAAGCATATTCATTATTTGTCTAATCCTGCAGTTTAGGACTAAGTACAGAACCTTTGAATACGACACAGCTCTATGAAAACCAGCCCTCTAGACCCCCCAAGACTCTGAGCTTTCTAAAAATCAAATTTTAAAAGGTATCACAGTAAGATTTCTAAACCTACTTTTAACTGCTTTTACAGATAAACACGCCAGAGCAAGCTAGAGGCACCGGCAGGAATTGTGTCGCGATTAATGAAGAGTTACGCTGACCTAATGATACCTGACATACAGTGAGGCGAGATTTGTAAAAAGCATTTCCCTGTTCAATCCCTTTTGATTCTAGTGAGAAGTTCCCAGTATTGCCTGCCTTTCCTAAAATTACATGCAAAAGTTGGGCAGGCATTTTGCTCCACATGCAAACACTGCACTTTCCAAAGCCGTGCCAAGAGCTGTCATTACTCCAAAGGCACAGTAAGTCATCTTTAACAACTTTAAGTATTAACAGAGACCAGCCCAGATAAGATGGTGCACTTAATTGCAGTTACACAAAGTTATAATCGAGGTTGTAATCAATGAATCAAAGATGAAACTGCATCCCCAAACACAATATAGACTGAAAAGAGAGGCTGATTGGAACCTTCTTGCTGTACACTAAAACAGACACTGTTTGAAACTGGGTACTGTAAGCATATTTACCATATTGATCTTTTGGTAGCTGTGTTCGCAAGAAATTAATTTTATGCTAGATTGAGAGGTTACAAGAAGTTTCCTGTCTGCACAGTCAAAATATTATTGAAGCAATTCAGGTTGTCAGTAAAAGCTTAAACAAATTTGCTGATAATCCTGTTAATGACCTAGGTCAAGTGTTAACTGTTGTGGGTTATAAAACAGTGAAATTAAGGTTGCTGGTACCCTCAGGCAGGCAATATAGTTACAGAAGAGATGGAGAAAAAAATTATTAAATTACAGAATTATATAGCTCATTCGATTTCTTGATATCTTAGGAATTATTCAGAAAGAAATTGCATCCTTCTAAGAAAAAACCCACAACCCTTCCAAAGCGGAAAATATCCAACAGAATGGAAGAGCAGAACAAGTGAGTTCGGTTTGCAACTTCAAACTGGAAAAGCTACATGTTAAATCTTCCTGACATTTTTTCCTGCCTCACAGAAAATGGCATACACCTTAACCACTGCACATAGAAAAATCTAAACTTTAGAGAACCTTCTTGAGCTCCTGTGATTACGTAGGTAAAACGCATGGAGCTTTGTGATGAGCACAGAAGAGAGTTTAAAAATAAACTCACTGGAAAATTTTACAGTTTGTCAAGAAAAAACTCCAAATAAAACTTCTCTGGGATGAAGCAAATTAACAAAAACTCGAGCACACCAAGGAAAAGAAAAAAAAAATTTAAAAAATTGCATTTCTGCATTTAATACCACAAAGTGAAGTAAGCCAACAACTTGCCTTCAGCCCTTCTTTCATCATTTCCTTCCTTCATCCCATCCACTTCCATTGCACTATCAGTCCTAACTAGTAGGCAGTCATCAGCTTTAAATATTAATTCTAAATGTTATCTGAAGTTGAATTTAAAAAATATAAATACTTCTTTCAAGTTAAATAAATGTAGGAAAAATTACTGGTAGCTCAGAACATACTCTTGTAATGTGCATACTGCAACACTCATGGCCCCTAGAAGTTAGACAAAGCTACATAAACAGATCAAAAATCAGTTCCATCCATTGTTGAAACAATCTGTGAGGAGAATTTCAACAGTAGCTCTCATATAAAGTGTAGGGGGAAAATGTACATGCTTTTATCTATATGCCTATATTAGCAATCTCTGTCCAAAGTATATCTTTTTCATTCGCAGTGGTGGAAAAAGAAAACTTTTCTAAATACCACACAGAAATGAAGAAACATCCATGTCTAGTTTTGGTAGGAAATTTGTGGTAACAACAGCAGGGAAGTAAGCGAAGTGATGAGAAAAAGATTATTTAAAAGTGGAAAGCACGATCTTGTGGCATGATTTAAAGCTGCATGCTAACACTTGATCTTCAAATTTGTGTGTCAGCAAATTATTATAATTCAGATTTCTAAACTCACAGGATCAGCCTATATATGCTGTAAAATAATAAAAAAATTACTGAGCTTTCCTAAGTGGGGGGAAGGAGGGGAGGAGTTCTTTAAAGTTGATCTCATTTTTAAAAGAAACTGTCAGTGTTCCTTTTTTTGAAAGGAATAGCAAAATACATACTTCAAAAAAGTATGTATGCAAGAGCGGGTTAGCGTCCCATAAAAGCATTTATACTGTTGTCTTCACTAGCAATTTTGAAAACATTGCCCGTATCACACAAGTTCTTGAAACTGAAAAGAGAGAACAGAAGCAGTATCTGCTGAACGCTGGCTCGGACAAGTATGTCTGCTTAATGCATATTCTGTATGATAACTTTTTTCATCCTTTCTCAGCTCTCAGTGTCAGTCATTTTAAACAAAGAAACAAAAAGTGGGTTCTGTGGCAAATTGGAATGCTCCAATATCTTTTTCGCATAATTAATCTCAGTTTACAGACTGTGCCTGTCTACCACTTCCACGGAGGCAGAGCTGTTCGGCTGACTGACAACTACATACATTCCCCAAAAGCTTTTAATACTAAGATAAGCGTAACCCCTACTAATGCTCTTGTTTTCATTTCTGAAAATCATTTCTGAAAGATGGCAATATTTACAAGATAGCATATATCTAAAGGCTTAAAACTGACTATTGAAAACACATTCTTTAAACAGCCTATAAAGCACTGTCCATGCAAAACAAATTTACACAAAACATACAAACAGATGATATATCGTTCTTCTGGTAGGATGGTACCATAGCTTCCTTCCTAGCAATAAAATCAACTGATTTAAGATTACCCAGGCTTTGTAAAGTTTGAATCTTCCCTTATTTGTTTTGCATTATATTTCTTTTTCCTTCCAGAAATCATTTAAAGTCGTTATCTCACAGCCTTATCCCACAAGCACCCAGAATATCAATAAGCATGTCAGCATTATTTACACAGGAAAAATGATTGCTCCGGCAGCTTTGATATCTGCTTCTCTGCACAAACACTACAACTCAAGCAGGTGCAAGTTTTACATGGTGATTTGACGCGAGAAGTTCTTCACAACCTTTGGCCTCTAGATTTTATCCCTAAAGACGATTACACTGGACATTCTGGTCATGCTGACTACCTCCACTGCACAAGTGAGCGAAAGTTGTATTTTTATTTTAGTAATAAGGAAACTGCAATTTTATCTTATTTTTAAAGTATTTCAATTACTTTTTCAAAGCACCTAGTGGTCATCATTTTTCCCTGAAATCTAACATGCGTTTCTATCAAATGTCATCTTCAAAATCACCGTAGCAAAGAAGCATCAACCACTCACGCTTTGTTTTTGAAAATCTACACACATTCACATACACACACTCATATCATTTTAACACATTAAAAAAACTGATACGAAACCACTACGGAACCAAAAAGGAGTTTTATAGGAGAGCAAGAGTCTTTCTTGTATTAATTAAAAGTTTTGAAACACACGACGACTAATGAAACCGCCACCCCTGCACACCCGAGAGGGCTCAGAGCTCAGTGATCACTGGGAGAAGGGAGACGGGGACTACCCGTTAGCCTTTACAGCTTATTTTTGTTGATTACCGAGCTAATCTGGCTTCTACCGCTGTCAACTAGCAGCGCTCCGCTCGCTATTTGAAGCCAGCGGAGAAGTGGCTCCTCCTCGCCCTG
>NW_009936618.1:0-9844 GCF_000696875.1 Nestor notabilis
CAACCCTAACTATTCTATGATTCTATGAAACGCACATGCACGACTAAAAACATGAAGTCTCAGCAAGTCAAGAAGTGTACTGAGGCTGAGGGATGAAGATGCATTCAAAATATGGACAAACACTTTTAAAAAACCATAAACATTTTAAATGTTCCCCGACTTCCCCATCGATTTATTTTTTAGAGCCTAGCTTGGTAAGCATCATGCTAGAATTGAGTCTTGAGTGGAGAATTAAAGACAGTAGATGGAAAGGGCTTTAGGAAACAGTTTGTGTGAGATACTTAATATGCAAGCCTTGTAACGTTGTCCTAACTTGGAAACATCTACAAACAGCACAATCTCCTGCCTCTGGTGACAGCATTCAAGGGAATGCTGCCTTAAGAAAAAATTTTAAGATATTGCATTACCATGTGAAAGGGGCTTACAGGAGAGAGGAGTGTCAAAACAGCAGACTGGTCTGAGCCTGGAACAAGGCAAGACAGTATTGATCAGCCTTGCCTCTGTGCAAAGCAACAACTCCTACAGTTCTCAGCCATGATAACATGCCAAACACTGCCTGCAGAACCTCAGCAGGAGCTGAAAACAGCTGCCTTGTACAGGGAGAAGACACTGCCCTGATTAACTAAAGAAAAACAAAGGAGGGGTGGGAGAAGACTACAGCAATTTTTCAGCTGTCTGGCTGCAAGAGTTTGGTCTCAAAGAAACACTTGACTATTACTGGAAAAATGAAAGCTGTGTAGTAGATAAACATGCAAAGAGAGATACAGAATTTCAAAACAAACAGAAATCCACATTTTATACAATGGAAACAGAGTAATCCAGTATTTTGGAATGACTGCTTTAGACTTGTCATTATTATCGTGTTTTCCCTATTCAGACTTTAAGTAGATAGGAACCTCCTTCTTGGTTTCCACCAATATTGTTTTCTTTAACATCAGAGTCCTTGACAAACTCTCCCAGACTTGTAAACTGCTTTCTACATCTTATCAGAAGAGAGAGCAGGCTGGGAAAGTTACCACTGCATTCCTTTCTTGTGTACAGTTTGTTCAAAAGTGGTGAAAACACATTATCTACTGAGTTTTCCTTCATTTCACTTCTTAAATTGAGCTACTTACATACTGGGAGAAAAGGCAGCCTTGGGACTTTATAGCATACAGGAGAGCTATGGCTAGAAAATGTACAGCAGACAAGTAGAGAACAGCCACCTACTCAATACATGTAAAATAAACAAAGAAATTATAAAGCACTCTTCTAAAATTAACTGAAAATATATCAGAAACTGCTCTTGTTAAAAGCTGAGCAGATGCAAGGCCCAAAGGCCTCCATTTTAAATGGCAATGCCAGTAAGTTCACACTTGCAAGAAAGAACAAGACTGAAGCCAGAAATACAAGAAAAAGCAGAAACCTCTACTTGCCCACATCTGTTTTTTCTTTTCAGCAAAAACTCTGATTTTCACTCAGTTTCCTTTGTTAGTTTATCTTACTCTGCATTTCATACTGTCTTTGTATCTTACCACAAATATCTGTAGAAACACCTTGCTGATGAAAGTCTATCCTCATAAAGCCGACAATGACAGCTTCTTTACTACAGCAATTTTTATGTACTGACTAGAGCACTTATGAATTATAAGAAAATTTAGTTAAGTTTTGGATCAAGCAAATCACTGGAAGTTTTCTCTCCCCCTATCTATATTCTGAAGAGTTTTTTTTGGGGGGGTGCTTCGGGTTTTTTTCCCAAAACTTGAAACAAAATTACTCCAAAATCCCACGAAAATGTATTAGAGCAGTGGGGGGAAGTACTGCCAGGTCTGGGTGTTCAGGCTCTTTAACTTCCATACTTTGTAAGAGAGACAAGGATGTGAATTCATACGAGTGGTGTTAAGGAAAGCAATGACACTATGCCTGTCACCTCGATCCCCAGTTCTCCCTGCTGTGTTTTTAAACTTGGAGAGTGGTTCTGAGAAAAGCCATGACTCTCACTTGCTGAGCTAAGCAATGCACCCAAGACAAGCAATGAGATCAAATGAGTCACCTATACCAGCTGCAAGGGCAAAAGCACATCTACCACCTTAAACTTAACTGTATATTGCAGCTTTTCTTTTTCAGTTGTTACAAAACAACATGAGGCACAAGATTTCGAACACCTCACATATACACATGTATGTATGTGCACTCATTAATATTAAATGAGAGCCAAACCCAAGACTTTAAAGTCAAAAAATCCGACTATGTCTAGACAAAAGTATATGTAACAAACTGGCCAGGTGTCTGTCTTTGCCAGGCCTCCAAAATGACTGAATCAGACGAAAGAACTGAAGAAGAAAGACATGCTAAGCAGGGTATCTCATGAAACATGCACAGATACTCCATAGTATTGTATCTTAAACCTTCCTCTAACATGGGCCAAGAAGAAAACCAAAATGAATTAACATACGTACTTCAGAATAAGTCAATGAAATGTGTCCACGCAAGCTTTACTAACGCAATCACAAGTGCAGTGAAGCCCAATGGACATCTCAACTGGTAAACAGAGTAATAAGAAACACTGTCGTACCCAGTCAAAACGGATTTACAAACAATAGGCAGCCCAACTAATGAGAAACATGAATGTAACTTAGGAATTAAAGAGACCCTCAAGGTAAGAACAGCCTCAAAACGCTCTCCACAAATTAGAAGACCTAAACCAACAGACTATACTACCAACAAAATGGTTTTTATGTCAAAAATTAATCTGTACACAAACATAAGGGAAAGAAAACGTATCTTCCCAGCTAAGGAGAGATGTCGATGCTGCAGACCACATCACAAACCCATGTCTTGCCAGAGGGATTTCCAAGAAGACAGAAATCCCCAACCAAGCAAACAACAACAACAAAACCCAAAGCAAATTTGGTGGCAAGTAAAGGAAATAGCATACAGCTTGTTTTTATTTAAACTATTTTTCTGTATGCCCTGAGCACATATTTGCATCTGCATTGCCAACAGTATTCAGAACATTGAAATAGGAACCTTACTTTTAAAATGCAGTTACATCATGTTAGAAAGAAGTCCAAAAGCAAAGCACAAGCAGCTGCAAACATGAAAACATAAATTAATTGCTATACCTTGAATTCAAAACTTTAAAAAGTACCTCACATAAAAAAAAAAATTCCTTTAAGCTTTTCTACTATCACACAGGATAACCAGCACCTTACAGGTTTTTGTGCCTTCTTTAGCTTAGTAACAAGTTAAAAAGCAGTGGAAAAATTATTACCAAGCACTACAGCCTGGACACAAGAAAATATAGGATTACTTGGGCTCCAAACCAGTTATATACAAACTCTTTGAGCAGCCCCCACGTTGCTGCTCCGCGGTCAGGAACAGAGAACTACAGAAGAGTATGCTCCATATCTCTTGAAAAATTAAAAAACCCGAACTTAAAACCAAAAAATTTCCTGGAGTGGTTGTGGGGATAAAGACATCCCACTTCATCTAGCTATTCCTATAGAATCAACCATGGCTGCACTTTTACTCTGCTCTTCCTGAGAATGTCACAAGAAGGATAAAAAAGAATAACCAAACCAACACAAATCTTTGCTGGCCGACTGCTGTATTACAGCAAACAAAGCTACTCAATAGTTTCTGCAAAGACTGACCAGAAAATATGCAGAATGGCACTTGATTCAAACTTCTCTCATCTCTCTGCATTGCACTGAAACATGCAACAGGGGTATCTTAAAATTGTTTACAGCATTGGAGAAGATTAGTAGAGCAGAGCAGCACATGAAAACACAAGGCTAAAACGGGAACTATCAGATCAGACAGAAGTGACGTTCTTCAAGAATTCTTACTTAAATATTTGCATTATAAGCACCTAAACAAAACTTAAAGACATGCTGAGGACATGAAGGTGAAGCACCATCACCCTGAGGAACTGGGGAGGAGAAAGGTACAGAAACAGAACTGAAATAATGAAAACAGGATGAAATTCAAAAGAGTAAAATTCAAGCTTCAAACACTGTAGCAAGGATTTCTGTTAGAAACCAGAACATTAAAACAAAAACGTCTACAGATTGGAATACGCCAATGACAAGATGACTACAAGCCACCATCGTCAGCCAAAAACCAAGGAGACAAAAACTTCTCAGCAGTGAGATTTAAAAATAAATAGATAGATAGATAGATAAGAAAAAAGTAACGATTTTTGGCTGCTCTTTCCATTATTTTTATAACTTTTTAATACACACACACACACAAACGTTTTAGTATCTTCAAGCTCATCTAGAACTTAATACTGTCAGTTTCATTCATTCTGAATAGTCTTTTATTTTGAAAGCAGATGCACAGAAATCAATTAAATTACTCAAAGCAAAGCATTTATTCAAAATGAGTAGAAGTAGAAGGTGCAGGAAAGCTGCGTTATGTGGCTTGTATTGATAGACTGATTTGAAGCAGCTTTTTAGTGCACACAATGGTGCGTTTACTGCATTGCTTCTGTATTTTAATGTAATGCATGAAAAACATGAAGAATCAAGTAAAAAATAAGCCTAAGCATGATCCTGGGAAAACCAGCAAAAGTTACACAGATTTGCTGATAGCATGTCTGATTAATACAGAAAAACCCTAAAATTACTCAAATAATCTACCAGACATTATTAAATAATACAAAAAAAAATATAGCTACAAGTGGTAAAAGCAATGTGAAATAGGTCTTTTAATCATTTCAAAATGCTATCAGAGTATGACTCCAGAAGAGTCTGTCCTTTTCAAAGGTACCCACTTTCCCAAACACATTACCATTTCAAATTAAGGTAGTAGATATCTATAGATGTATTTCTATCAATAGATAAAACCAAAGGCTTTGTTGTAAACACTAGCTTTCCTATACAAATCTGCTTTTTGAAGCTTGTATGAAAGTAATTGAGAATTTTTTTAAACTGTAGTTGAGTCCTATAATTTCAGAATGTAAACTGGCAAAATACATATTTCCTCTACCTAGCGGGGCATTTGCTAATTTGAACTCTACTTTTCATTTGTCTGTATTTTGTTTAGGTTAGTCTGATACTTCCTACGCTCCGGTTACCTCAGAACTATAGTGACCTATTCCATGCAAATCCATAAGCCTTTCTAACAAATTTGCAACAGTAGATTTTATCATGAAGACCTGTGCAAAGAAACCTTGTTAAAGCTGTGAGCTCATGGATCCGCATGTGAGTATTTTTGATCATACCTTGTATTGCATTACTCTACTATTTTCTTTCCAACCCCGCTCCCTATTTTCTTACTGACTTGAGCATTCAAGTCTTTTTACTCACTTCTGTGCTCCCTGAGACAACAGCTTTGTCCACGTTCACCGATAGCTGCTCTTCAGTCTGGCAGACTCCCAATGACCACTCCGCACAGCGGTGATGAGCCCAGCAATGACCTAATGCAGTACAAAAGGAAAAAGCTTTAACTCTAGAACTCTGTCAAGCACTTCCTGTAAGCATGGAATTTAGTTGCAGTAGTAAATACTTGCCAGATAAAATGAACTGCCTCTCTTCCTCCTGGTTGGTTTTTTTTTGTTGCAATATTTCATGCCCTTACCATCATACATGGAATATACTGCAGTTCCTATCAGACACTAAATACACTGTGATTTTCTTTTATATATAACACACCTTCCTCTTTTCAGAGAACATTCCTAGTTTTCCGAGGCCAGGTTGGACAGGGCTTTGAACAACCTGGTCTAGTGGAAGGTTTTCCTGGCTATGGCAGAGGAGTTGCAACTAGATGGTCTTTCAGGTCCCTTCCAACCCAGACCATTCTATGATCCTACGATGCTATGCCTGATCTTGTAATGACAAGTGGGCTGTACATGATTCTATGACTTGATGATTTTATGTGCAAAGTTTGTGAGAAACACAGAGAGTTACATCTAATCTTGTATTTCACTGTAGGTAACATCTGTCTACGTATGTAGTCTTAACTCAGGATTCCCAGAGATTGGATACAGAGCTGCATGTCCATGTAGAACATGCTCACATAATGCCTTAGAATTCTACACAAAACTTGTAAATACTCAAAATACAGCTTGAATGGGAACACCATATAAACAACTGGGAAAACTGTGTCAATACAACACACACATTATAGAGATATAATTAGAAATTCAGAATTCGACAGTTATCTCTTCAAGTAAGTTTCTAATTCAATTCTAGGTAAAAACAATGTACATGATACATACTTTCAAAGGAATTCTGTGACAGCTTATACCAGATTAGAAATGATGCTTCACATTAGCTGTTGAAATAAGGTTCCTGGTCAACTTAATCATTCAGCAACAAAAAAACTCGCCCCAAAATCTCTGTAAGGGCTTGGGAAGTCTCATCTAGAAATAACAACTTAAACTTTAGATTAATAACCCCCTCCATCCACACAGACTACAATACAACTATTTTAAAACCAGACTCTTGTTTATTTGTTTTGCTTTTAATTAGACTTTGGAATTAGTTTCCACACTCATGAAAGAATGGCATTTGTATTATTGCACAAATGTATTTCCATTTCTGAAGCAAAATACATGAGGGGACTACCAGCATCAAAGCATTTGGACATAGATGCTTTCTGAAAAAGTAATTCATAACTGAGCAAAAAGAAAAGTTCCATTAAAATGAAAGAGCAGGTGACAAACCAGTTTTCTGACAGAAAACCTGCAGATGCTGGAAACATGCAAGTGTGTTATGCCTCTACTGTTCTAGCAATACTGCTCTTCTAAATATTCTGTTCCAGTCTTTCAAATAACCTCACATTAGCAGCAGGAGACCAGGTAAGGCTACAGGATTAGAATTGTAAGAACTGTATTTAGCAGTCCCTCATTTCTTTTTTCTTTTCTCCCCAAAACAGAATCATGATACTGAAGATATACCTGAACACCAGTTCAGCAACAGGTTACAGATGTTTCCCCATACAAGCTGACAATTATTCTGTCCAGTACTTGGCAAGGAGACGATACAAAAATACCATGTAACACTGGCAAAAGCTTCAAAACATCATCAAAGACTTGACAAACAGCAGAGCACAGAACAACAGTAGAAAAGCCTCACTCACTGTCATTGTAGCTACAGCACTACTACTACATGGGAAAAAATGAGCATAGCAACGTGTCTTACCTGTTGGCTCAAATAAGGCTTGAACATCAATGTCATCTGGTAAGCCAACTAAACTGAGTTCATCCCAGAATTTGACAACCTGATCGTCAGAAGCAGTTTGGGTGCTTACGCTTGTACATGATGCTATACTCGATCGAGATCTGTATCAGGGAGCAGAAAAACAAACTTAGAAGTGACCACATTCTTTGTTCAATTAGCTAAATACTTGTAAATGATCTAAACCTCAGGTAAAGTGAGTATCAATTTTTCCAAACATGATAAAATACAAATCAGCATTAACAAAAGTCTTTCTTGCTCATACTTGAATGTAGTATTTTTTAAAATAACAAAGTTGTCAGTTAAACATGCTATTCTGTAGAAAAAAAAAACCACTTGGTGAAACACTCCTTTCCCCAGAATGCTCTCTTCCAATTCTCCAGGACATGCATGCTTCTTTGTTTTTGAATCATAGAACAGTTAGGGTTGGAAAGGACCTTAAGATCATCTAGTTCCAACCCCCCTGCCATGAGCAGGGACACCACACACTAAACTGTGTCGCCCAAGGCTCTGTCCAGTCTGGCCTTGAACACCGCCAGGGTTGGAGCATTCACATCTTCCTTGGGCAACCCATTCCAGTGCCTCACCACCCTCACTGTGAAGAACTTCTTCCTTGTATCTAACCTAAACTTCCCCTGTTTAAGTTTAAACCCATTACCCCTTGTCCTACCACTACAGTCCCTAATGAAGAGTCCCTCCCCAGCACCCGTACAGGCCCCCTTCAGATACTGTAAGGCTGCTATGAGGGCTCCACGCAGCTTCTCTTCTCCAGGCTGAACAGCCCCAACTTTCTCAGCCTGTCTTCGTACCGGAGGTGCTCCAGCCCCCTTATCATCTTAGTGGCCCTCCTCTAGACTTGCTCCAGCAGCTTCATGTCCTTTTTATGTTGAAGACACCAGAACTGTACACAATACTCCAAGTCCACTTCTGTTTAATATTAAAACTTGCCCAACTCTCGGAGGGGTGAATTAGGTAAGAGCAAGCAGTCTGTGTTACTCTGGGAAGAAGACATGCAGAAGGAAGAAAAGAGAGAGGTGTGAGTGGTGAGCACCAGCTGCAGCTTTCATATGTCTCAATTCCTGCAGTATGAACAAGTGGTCCAGGGTGCAGCATTGGCCAGTATCCTCAAAGAAGACTGTCACGGGCAGAAGAAAGGTGCCTCTATAAAGTACACCAACTATGGGAGGAAGGTAAAGAACAGACCAGGAGTAAAAAAGCTGCTTGGAAATATTTATCCAATGCCATCAAGATGTTAAGAAAAAAAAAAAAAGGCAGGGAGAGAGAAGTGGAGGTAGGGGGGGTGTAAGTGAAAAATGCAGTGATATAAAGACTACTTGTGCTGACATGCGAGGACCTAGTTTACAGCCTTATTAATTTGCTCCCCAAAGTCTAATCTCAACAGAAAACAATTAATAAATCTCAGATTACTCCTTAAAAAAAAAAACA
Source organism: Nestor notabilis (assembly GCF_000696875.1). NCBI lineage: Eukaryota > Metazoa > Chordata > Aves > Psittaciformes > Psittacidae > Nestor > Nestor notabilis. The sequence continues at coordinate 8,613 of NW_009936618.1, forward strand.
AACCAAAAAAAAAACCAAACCAAAAACAGAAGCAATGACTTTTCCTCCTTTATTTCCTGCAGGCAAAAACACTAACTTGGACATCTAAGGATGTGCATTAGGCTTACTGATAAAAGACACCTGATCTCTGATCCTTCAGCAGTTGGTAGCGAAGGTGGTGCTGCATTTTCCGTTATGGTTCTTTGAAATCAGTTATGCTCCCCCATTAATAAATGGACGTGCGAGTTTGCTGGTATGTCCCAGTTTCTGTAACTGAGACAGCACAAAACCACCTCTCTTTCCTGAGTGCTCTCCTGCTTATAACCTCTAAGAAAAGATGCTGAAAAACGACCCATCGCCAGTAAGCTGAGACATACAGTAAGCACTAGGATTTTTTTACCTGTGATAACTTTGTCTTCCTGAAAACCACACATGCTTTGCTTCAGCAGTGACTTTCAGAAATACATGAAAAAACTTAAGGGGAAAGAAAAAAGCAGCATTCCCCCTTGCACCACCCAAGGAATCTTGGAAGTTTTCAGTTATTACACGGTATCTTCGTGACCCATGTCACTACAGAAGCTGAACATAAAAAAGACCCCAGAAAAAGCTCTGACACTATCAAGAATCCCCATAAGAAAGCCCTGCATTAACCCATTCTGCTCAGCAAAGCCAGTTCCTGAACATCACTGGTGTCCAGCGGAGCACCTCTGACATCAAACTGCTACTCAAAACACATGAGTTCACATATTAAGAAAATAATTAAACCTCAACTGTCATTAATATGAAAGCTTTCTCACAAGATCAAACCAACCTACTTGAAGAACATCCCAATTTACTCTGCAAGTTCATGCCGAACAGAAACACTTTCCACCCCATCCTGATCTTTTGTACTTAGCCTTTTTGCAAATAATATTCCATATGCCTACAAAATAAAGCAACTGTCTGAGAGGAGGGAGGTAGTTTTGACTGCTAAGAAGTAAGGGTTTTTTCGTATCGGAAACACACAGTATGCATTTTTACAACACCGACATAACATACAATAAACGCGTGCTGTGTACCTGGGCAACACCAGCAAGCACAAAACACACTAAACAGCTTCTCCAGCAGTAACCGCAAGCCCTAGTGCTGAACTGCACCACGTCCGAGATGAGAAGCTCGACGGAGCGAACAGAACACATGTTGATGAAACACGTTAATTCAGCGTTCAGCTCAGGTCTGAGGCACATCAGCACGGCCGCCGCGGCCCCTCAGGC
>NW_009936619.1:0-19681 GCF_000696875.1 Nestor notabilis
CTTCCCTGCCTCGGCTTGGGTGGGCTCCTTAACCTTGTAGAGAGAGATCGAGGTTGTTCTCTTTTGCCTAAGCCACAGCCAACCTCCATATCGCGGGGGTTCCAGGGAACCCTTTCTGTGCAGCTGGAACTGGGAGGAAATTGGTGGGATGAAGTGCAAGAAACCGTTTGGACTTGAGAGCCTCTGTCCGTCCTTCCAAGCATAACAATATTAAAAATACAAAACACCCAACCTCCCTAAAAATGACATAGTTCTGTTCTTAATAGCCTGTGAAAACCATAATGCCAGCGTTGGAAAAGATCCATGACTAATGGATGCAGCACAGACAAACCGGTTTATCTGTTTCCCTGTGAACTGGTGGTGAGGGAGGGTTGTAAATGGAGTGAGAGCAGCCTGCTCTGAACATGCAGTTTGAGGCAGGAATTAAAGGAATTTGCTAAATGAATGAGAGAACAGGAAGTGGACTTGGCAAGTCATCCTTCTGTCTCTGGACCGCCCCTTTCTGTCAAATCTGGCATCCATTTCAAAATATGAACTGGGTATTGCCCATCGGTGTGGACTTTGTGCCACTTCAAGCGTTTCAGCTTGGGAAATGGTTATTGCCACTTCCAGCTCCCTTTGGGAAGTGTTTTTTCTGCTTGACTGGAAGAACTGTCTTGGTCACTCTGGAAGGAGCCCTAGCCTGGAATAGGGCTGGCAAACTCCAGAAATACCAAGTCTCTGTGCCCAAGGGAGCAGACACTCCTGTCTCATTGGAGTTGTCATGGATTAAGAGAGTTTAATGTAGCGCATACTGTCGTCGACCCCCGTGTCTGTCATGTCATCCCCCCCAGCTATTGTCCAGCATAGCAGTGATTGTAGTAAACTCAAATGTATTCCTAAGAGCTGCACTACAGCTGTCTGAGTAAGACAGCTGGGATCAAAGTGGTTTTGACATGAAACTCTCCTTAGAAAGAAGCATATAGTTCTCACAATTTAAACCAAGCAGACATAACCAGTCCTGCTGATTGTGTTTGGTCTGTACAATAATGATGAAAGAACATCACACTTAATATGCCATAGGTGTAATATGCTGCTTTGCATACCTAAATGACTCTTCCTGTGAAGGCTGGGAGTATTGTGCAACACTGCCAATATTGGTGTTGTGGTACTTCTGTTTTGGGTGGGGGGCTAGCAGCTTCTCAAGGGATTTGTACTGAAGTCATATTCTATTTTTTTTGCTACCACCTGCTTTTGCTCTTGAATTACTTGATCTTATTGAAAGGGCTAAACCTATGCTTAAGGGACTTTTTCTCAGCATGGAGGAGCAGGAGAGGCCTTGGGACTCCTGCTTCTAACATGCAGGAGTAAACTCTTCTTTAGGATTCAGTCTTTCTTGCTTCTCCCCCCAGTCTGAGTGTAGTATCTCCAGAGCAGTAGTCTTACTAAAGAGAAATTGAGATTAGTAGTAGCTGGGAGTAGGAATGCAGTCAGCCTCCTCAGTGCTGCTTCTGCAGTTGTCTCTACGTGGTGGGATAAATGGGGAGGGAAATCAAAAGACATGCGGGAATTGCAGTGTTTTCTCTGGCTGGGTATCTGCAGTACAGTTTTATCAGCTCTAACTTAATATTATGTGTTGTAAGCATCTAGAGAAATGAATAAATGATACATGGTACTTATTGACTGGTAAGGAATTAATGAAAAGATTAAGCCTGCGCTCCTCATCATAATGTTTCTCTAGTACTCATATTTAGCTTTATCAGCTTAATACTTTTGTTTGTTTTCTTACATTACGTCCAAGGAAGTGGCTTGGCTACAGTTAAATTGTCATATTTAAAATTAGTGTAACACAGCAACTGTACTGCTTTATGATGTTAAATCCAAAACTGTTCCAATTCCTTGTAATTGTGCTGTGTTTCAGTGATTCTACATTAAATCTTTCTGTACTGTAAGTCGATCTGTGAAGTCTTTATACCTGTAGCCATTTTAATTAATAATGGAATTAAGTAGTTAGAAGAGCTGTTGGCACTATAATTACTCAATTTCAAATTCAGCCTGTTGCTGGTGAAACATTGTTTCACTTAAATTCAGAGTCTTCCTGAGATAGTTGCTCTACTTCACTGAACGAACAACTGAAGCATGCAGAAAGTGCTCTCTGGAGAAACTAAACATAAGTTGCAATGCTAAATACTGAACTTCTCTCCCACTCTCTGTAGTTGGAAGTGGATAAACGTGTTGTGAAACGGTGATCTTGGGCCACGTAAAATTGGAGGAGTAGAAAGGACCAGCAGACTGTTTACATTCCTTGTGAAGCTTATTTTGCTTTATGTTGATCATCATTCTGACTGAACTGTAGCTCCAGGTCTGTGCAGGACGAATGATTGCCAGTCACAGTGCACATTGAATTTGAAGTTGTGCCTTCAGTTCCTCTGAGAACATGTGAACCAAAAGATGGAGAATAGCTGCAGTAAAAGAAAGATCCAGGGTTTGATTATAGTAATAGTCAAGCTGAGAATGAACTTAAATCTTCCTGTTTGTTCAGCTCCGCTTTAATGCAGTTGAATAGTTGTTTTTAGATGTGGACTCCGTAGCTATGGGTCTTCACAAATTTATAAAGAACTTGCATTTTGCTTGTTCTTCCTATAGAGGATATTGTAGTTCAGTCCCATAGCAAGGGAGGGGAGTAAGGACTTGTTTTTTATCTGTCTGGTGGCTGATCAGCTGCAGCAACCCTGCTGTAGTGAAGTACGAATGCATGCTGTTTAAGCTACTGTGATTTAATCAGGTTCTTAACTCCAGTGCTTCTGTTGGACCAGTGAATTATAAATTATTCACTAGATTGAGCTCTTCCAAAGGGATTGTAGTTTACAATGGAAATGCTGGAAAAGACTAAATATACTGGTACACAGGCTGGAAGCAATACTTGCTGGAATTCAGTGTACAGAGTGTTCTTGATCTAAAATTAAACTTTTCCTTAGTCACTGATTTGCTTTTAAAAGCTTGTCTTTGTTGTTGTGTCTGTCCCTGTCTGTGTTCCCCCCCCCCTCCTCCCGCCTTCACTAGCTTACCTGCAGGGAAAACTTTTGCTTATACAAAGTCTCAGGTTCCTAGGCTGGGGGCTTCATCCCTTAGATGGATAGACACACAGATCTGTAGGCAGGGTTCTGCTTTCTGTTGAATAACTAACACAGGCTCTTGAACAAAGCCAGCTAATGTGAAAAACCTTGTGTGCATGACATGCTTTTGACACATAAGTTTTATGTGTCTCTGTGTAGCACTGAGAAGCTAAGGTATCCCAGTTTGAAACAAAGGATGTAGATTTATTTCTGTCATTTTTCTGGACAAAACCACTCTATTTGGGTAGTCTGAGATGTCTTTTTAAGAATTACTATCTGTTGTGCAATAGGCATAACTGAGCTGAAGTGTAATGGCTTTCATGAATTTGCTTTGGCTAGACATGTGGACTTGAAAGCACTCAGAATATTTGCAAGTTGTAAATGACTTATTGGACTTGTATTCAGAAGGTAGAGCTAAATATTATGACTTAATTCAGCTATTTAGTGTTGAAGAGATCATGTTTGCTCACTGGATCTCTTAAGTGCCCTATAGGTTGTAGGGAGACTCATTCAATAAATCTAATCCTCATCACAGACATACAGGAATAGATTTTTGTGTAGGGAGTATCTGTCACTTAAGATGAAAGCCTAATTGCTACTGCAACCGAAACTTGTGAGCCCATGGTCTTCCATGTTTTAGCTCTTGCATACTTCCTCATCTGTCAAGATTGGAGCTATAGCAGGAGATGAGGGTAGTGTATTGAGGGAGGTTATCCAACCACTGTATGCAGATTCTTATAGAGAATTATATAATCCTTATTATAACTCTACAGAGTCACCTGAGTAAGACTTCTGAGAAACTGTATTACTGCAATCTTGGGTTGTGTTATGCTTGAAATGAGATGTGCTTACAGAGCTTTAGCAGGCAGCTTTTAATGAGATAGATACAGTCTCTGTTTAAGCATTACTTTTATAATGGGCTTAAAACCCAATAGATCTTAGGGTTCTTAAATTCCTCTGACTCCAGCATTTAACTGATGGTAGGTCCCAAGTACTGGAGTGTCAGTATTAGACAGAAAGTTGTTAGGCTTAAGTGTTTCCCAGTAGAGAAATGGATATAGATTGAAGACTGGTATTATCAGTGTCTTGAGTTGGTCTGTGTTGGCTCAGTCTGGTTCACTGCACTGAACAGAAGGGGAAATGCATTAGAAAGCCAATATTTATTAGCACTCTTGTGTATAGAAAACATGTCAACTTAATTTCTTAAAAAATGCTGGTAAAGGAGAATGGGGAAAGACTAAATCTTAGATTAATAGTTGTATTTCATAGGACTTGTGAATCTTCATTCAGGTTGAGAATCAAATAATAGAACTTGAGTTAATCTTTACCATGTCAGTATCTGTAAGATGCTTCAAACTAAGTTTGGTATCTAATCCAGCCTGCAGTAATAGATATCTATGAAGCAAAAATCTTTGTCTGGTTCATCCAACCTGATGGTGAAGATGATTCCACACTGTAGATAATGAGCATAAGAGGGTAAAAGGGGCATTAGGCTGTTGTAGAACAGGATGTTTTCCTTTCCTCTACAGTAAGGCTTACAGTAGCCTACGTGGGGGTGCTTGGTAGGACTTAGCTGGGTTACCCCAAAATAGTGTGGGGTAGAATCATGGAAAGAGGCTATCTCCATAGTAAATGTCTCTGGAATGACTTTGTAATACTGAATCCTTCTTTTCAAAAGGCAACCTTAGTTTGAGAATATTGCTTGCCTAAGCAGCATAACAAAAAATGAAAGTTTACTAGCAATTGAGAGGGCTGATATTCACTCCTTTATGAAAATAAACTACAAAATCTCTGGTTTGTATATACAAACCTCAGTAATGACTTGTAGTGCCTTTGCCTGAGGTCTTTTAAGATATGTAGCTAAATGCTTTCAACCTCCCATAATAAAGTTTTCTTAATTCTGTGCTTGAGGAAGAGGGGAAAGTGCTTTAGAACAACATAGTCCAGATGGTCTTGGCAGCTTTGTCCCATTCAGGATAGACGCGCTGCTGGCTGATGTCCCTTTGTTTTGTGGTAAAGGTGTTCTGCTCATCTCCTTACCTATGGTCATAAGGGATATGCCTCTTATGCTGCTTCCATGTTGTAGGAGCACATCTGATCTGATGAGGATACTTACCACTCTCTTAACGGCAGAACAGTCTTCAGTGTTTTCAGACTGCTAAAATGTGAAGTTTGTCATCGTTCACTAAGGCCAGCAGTATTCATGTGATCATCCTTTAGGAACCGCTGACATTTTGCCTTTAAAAGATATGACCGACTTTCCTAGTAATAAGAATGGCAGTGATACTCATGCATAATTTAGCATTACATGTTCTGAAAACTTTGCTAGATTTTAAAACTGTTAAAACAGGAAATCTTAATACCAGAACTTGATGCAAGATCTTGCTTATCTTAGTGAAGATACCCAAAGGGTTATTCTTTAACATACACCAGATCTTGGAGTGGGCTTAAAGCTGAACTTCAGGTAGACTAATGCCTCAATTCTTGCCATGCAGAATGAGTGGCCAGGGGCTGTCTCTTAAAGAGTAGGTCAAGCTGAAGCATAGTAATTGAGAAGAGACCTTGAGGAGGCTGTTTCGACTTCAGTACTCTGGCAATACATCAGTGTTTGGATTAATTAAATCAAGTCAGGAACTTGGCTATGCTGCAGTTTAATCTCCTGCCCACTCTTGTGACATGTAATTAGTCTCTTAGAATGGACTATACTCTGTATGTAGATGAACTTGGATCATGCTCAGCATTAAAGTACTTGAGTGTCTCCTATGTGAACATGTTACTTGTCACAATAAGCGGATAGTCTCCATTTGAAAGCAGTTGACCAAGAACAGTGGAATTAGGAGCTCATCATTTATTCCTCTGTCGTGCAAGGTCACAAAAGTTGATGGAACTACAGCTTGCATGTTTATTGGGTACTAAAACTTTCTGCGTTACCTATGAAAAGTACATGAGTTGTCTTGATACGGAAACTTCCCTCCTTACTGATGGAGCCAAGTCTGTAATAGCCACATGCCCAGTGGACTTGTTTCAGAACTCTAGTTGCAAGCAGCTTCTGATGATCTTGTGCCTAAACTTTGATTCTTTTTTGGAATGAATGGCACCCAGTGAAGTTTACTAGCATGTATTGAAGTATTTTACCTATAAAGTGTTACCTGAGGTAATACCTGAATGGGTCTCAATTTTGCTGAGACATGCTTGTGGGAGGGAGTAAATGTCCTTACACATGTGTCCCTTTGGCCTGTACTGCATTACAGAAACTTGAGTATGTCAAGATTAGCAGTTACTGAGCCAAATAGCACTTCACTAGTAAGCTGAACAGAAAACAGAACAATTCCTGAGGCATTCTTGGGCACGGTCCTGACACACCACACTTACAGGTGTCTCTGTTACATACCCAGTTTATGATTTAGTGAGCAGCTCTACAGAAGCTGTAACAAGCCATGATCAGCCAGATCAAAACACACTAAAATAGTGTTTGTGACACCATCACAGGACTTGTTGCCCAAGGGATTTGTTTAGTCTATTGTATGAATGTCGTGGTGGTATGTATAAAAGGAGTCTAATGACTCAGTGATGCTGGTGGTAGTTTCTATACTGTCTCCTTGCGGGCAGTCATTTTTCACTTGCAGTGCACTGAAAAGCAGTGTAGGTTAATCCCTTCAGAAGCTTCAGGGAAGCTGATACAGTTCCTGTGCTTGAAAAGCATTGCTCTGGGGCATAAAGCAGGTGCTCAGGCTTGTCACAGTTACTGTTCTATAAAATGCAGTGTGTGTACATACCAAGCTGGGGTGTGCTGCATAGGTAAATCTGACTTGCTGTACACCAGTTGAACCAGTGATGCTCATTCACTGCCACTTCTTCCTGTTATCCTGAAATTGGAAGTGAATGGAAAGAAGTTAACACAAAAGGATGAGTATGAGAAATAGCCATCTTCTAGGGCATTCTATTCAGTGGCACAAAATTAATTTAAGTTACATTAAGAGTAACTGCTTTGTACCTATTGTCATAGGATTGAGCACAAGTTATGTTTTGAGAGTTGGACATAAGGCTGGAGGAGGCCTGCATTGAAATCCCTGCCTTGGTTGAGCCAAATGGCATGGCATCTTGGGCAAGGAGACAAGGAATCACTGATTATTTTAACACATCTTTCTTTGACTGCTAAGAATTAGGTTCTAAGAAGCAAGAAGAACAAGTCCACTTCTAAGAAGAGGCCATCTGACACATGCTGTGTAGACTTTGTTCCATGTTGTTGCTAGGAGTGGCTTGTGTAAGGAAAACTGGTTCTTTCAGCATCAGACCCACTGGTGCTGTATGTTGTAGTTCTTCCACTTAGTTTTTAATGTTAAACTTCCTAGCCTTACTAGATCTGGAATAGTGATGCTACTGATACTATACAGCCCACCATATTACTAAAGTCAGGTTAAGCAATAAATGCTGAAGTTAAAACTCCTTTTAGTTTGCATCAATAACAACTTTGCAATGTCTTTAGGACTTGAATACTGAGAATTGTGTAGATCTTTTGAACAAAGAATCAGAAGGTAAATCATAGTTCCATAATATACACTCTTGTCAGAGAAATTTGGCAGTCTTGCATTTCCTTCAGGGGGAGAGACTTTAGACACAGAGGCTTGAGTTAGACCTTCAACATGGGAAGGATAATAAAGCACTCTCTTCCATTTTTCTAGCTCCAAAATTTGGGCATTAACCCAGCAAACATTGGATTCAGTACCCTAACTATGGAATCGGACAAGTTCATCTGCATCAGGGAGAAAGTGGGAGAGCAGGCACAAGTAGTGATAATTGACATGAGTGATCCAACAACACCCATCAGACGTCCAATTTCTGCCGAAAGTGCCATCATGAATCCAGCCTCCAAAGTAATTGCACTGAAAGGTGAGTAACCCTTTATTCCTGCAGTACAAAACCTACTGTGTAGCTGTATTACTGCCTACGTATGTTCTTAAGCTTAAGATTTATGTAAACTTTCTAAGAAGAATGTATGTGAGGATAAGAATTCTTGCCTACACTTGCATGCTGTATTTTTGGCAGTGGATTTTCTGATAAGCTTTAGATGATTTGCCTCCAAGTAGGTGTGAGATGCTTGGGCCTGGCACTGCAGCCTCGTATTCTCACTGAGGACCAGGTCAATATCTTGTATACTTTCCCTTTAAACAGGTGTTGTAAACGTAATGGGCATATGTGAAGATAAATAGGGGTGTAACCATTCTCTCTGTTCTGGCCCTTTCTTGTAGTTTTGGAGACGCTTACCAGTTACCAATAAAATGTCATAATGATCACGAACTGAAAGCCTGAATGTAGAAGCATGTTAAGTTTGGCAATCATAAGATCTTGCAGATGGAAGATCTTTGCTTACCAGTATCTGTGGTGTTGATACTGCTTTTAAGTAACATTCTGAGCTCAAAGAAATAATTTTGAATATATCTCAGGTTCTTTTATTGAATGACCAACTTCTGTTATTTAATCTCAATAACTGTTACTGACTATGTACTTTTCTTCTTGCATCTTATCTAAACAGATGGTGAGTGAACTTTGACATTTCATGTTCAGTATTACAGAATGGTCTAATCTCATAAAAAGTACTGAACTTAAGGTAGCCATTTGACAGTTCACTTCAGAGCCAGGTTGGGGGATCTTAATCCTCAACTGGCATTATAGTGAAAATGTTCTTCGTTGGCTCATTGCTAACCATTTGGCTGCTTTGACTATTGACTGTACCCAGTGAAGGAGAGGAGTGTGCTCTTAGTGTTTGTGTGTGTGTATGATGGAAGTACAGTTGATAGACAAAACCAAGTTGCAATATTTTTATGAGAGACCTCTGCTGGCATGTCCTGTGTGCTATTCATTTCTGCCTAAGTGTGTCGACTGTGAAAAATCATGGTGAAATTATTTAAGGGTCCAAGAAATAACTGTCCTCAGGACTGGCACAAAACCTGTAACTTCTTGTCTTGATCTCAGGCTTATTACTGACATTAGGGGAAAACTAATGCATTAATGTTTGACTTCAGTTGAATCTGTGATTCAGCTAAGCTGCTTATACATCTTGCAAAGGACTGCCTTACCTGAGGCGTGGGTAAAGGTAACAATGAAAAAAGTTCAGTTCTGTTAAGAGTTCGCTGTCCTTAACCTTTAATCCCTTTATTCAAACCATATTGGGAAGGAAAGTGCTTTCTCTTGCACTTCCCACACTAGCAGGGCTTCATTTAGCTCTTAAAACCAGATTATATAGTTCCCTTTTAAAACTAACCTACTAACTAAATGGATTGTCATCAGCTTTGAAGAATATAGCTTTATTCTTGCCAGTGTTAAGACTTGTTCAAAATTAACATGACTCTGTCCATGCAGAGTGAATAAGCCTGTCCTCTGAAGAGATAAGGTTGGGTGAATGATGTCACATTGACATGCGGAGTTGTGTTGTCAGGTATTGCAAATTTAATGATCTCTCCTTCTACCAAATCTAATCTAATGACCAGAGGGTTAGGTAGAAAAGAAGATGAGTAGAAATACCCAACTAATATGTTGTTACTCATGGTAACCAGCAGAACTACAGTGAACTGCACTGAAGAAGTGGTTTAAGTCAGTCTGTCACTCCAGACTTTTCCCCTGCTGATTGACTGAGGCTTCAGTAGTCAAACCTGTTGCACATTGTTACTCAACATGCCATGATTGGAAATTGCTCATAATTTGAGAATTACTGAGCAATAAACATACAAACCCACCCTCGAAAAAAGAAATGAAATGGTTCTTGATTTAAACTGAAATACAGTCTGCACAATTTCATTTCTGGATTGCATGTGGCATTCTCCTGGTGTACCAAGATTTATGCCTTGTCCTTGTGTTGTTCATGGTTCTCTTGTTTTGCGCTGTTCTGAGAGTGCTCCCCAGTTGGTGTAAGTGGAGAATGCAACACTGAAGGGTGCATCCATTATTTGTGGAATGGAGAAGCTTCGTGCTCCAGTGAACTGGAATGTAAATTCTTGTGCCAGTGTTCAAAACCCAAATCTGTTAACTTGACTACACCTGTAAGAGAATAGTCTGAGCAGTTTGGTAGCTTGATCAGAAAAGCTTAGGTAAGAGTCTGGCTTCTTATCTCAGAAATGTTCAAGCAGATATAACTCAAACTTATACCTGCCCTCACTATGACTTTATAGCAGGCTCTACTCTTAATACAAATAACACTTTATTTTTAGTTTAATTACAGCTTAGAGTTCTGAAATTTGAATTTATGTTGCTACACTTAAACTGTATTGCTATGGCTCCTAGGGCCGTCAACGTCCAGAGCTAGCTGCCTGTCGAAGCTTGTAAAGCTATTTCCAACTGTAAAGCATAGCAGTCAAATTTAGTCTAGAAAACAAAGAAGCATGAACTTTTAGCTCATTTTAGTAGCTTCTCAGTTTCTTCTATGTCTTTAAAACTAGGATAGGCATCCTGCTTCCTTCTCATGAGGCTGAGAGCAGTTTCTGTATGCACATACTGGTATTCCTGTTTAGATGATTATTAGAGGCATTCCAGAACTACTTGTCGACCTTCTGCATGTGAGGCTACAAACTGTGGAAGCCAAAATCAATCCCTTGGTAGCACCAGTCCACTGCTGCTCAGATTGTCCATTACAATAAATGTGCTGTTTCAAACTGTCAGTTTACAGCTGGTGTTAGGCCTGGGCTTGTTGCACTTGTATGTACAGTCACTGCATGTGCAGAGAAAGGTGGTCAGAAGAAGGCTGATTTTGTCCCAGGAAAGGTAGCAAACAGTCCTAGGAACTAGTTGATCAGGTTAACAGTTCTTTATGCAGTTAATCAAGGGAGCATAAGTGTTTTATGTGGTAGTACTGAAGTCTTATCTTGTGCCTTGGCACTGCATTAAACTTGTATGATCAATTTACTATATAAATTATGTTAAAATATTAGAGCAGTGCAAGATGCATATTAACTTGTGGTTAGTATCTCTTAAAAATGATTCCTCAGTGGCCAGCAGCCACTTCTAATTCCCAGTAGAAGGAACATCTTCTAGTTTGACAGAAGTGTTACTAACAGGGAAAACGCTTCTGAAATGTGGATAGAAATAATGGCATTACAAGCCAGTACTCTAGCAGTCTGAGTGGGTGTCTTGCGAACAGAAAACAATATTTCTAGAGCCGAGTCGTCTCATCTGCTGTGAAGTAAAACATCACTTTGATGTTGTAAGAAGAATAGAGTCCCTTATTCTTTATAGGTTGGTTCAGTTAACATTAGTTTTGAATCTACTCTTACTAGGGTAAGGCCTCTGGTAGTTAAAAGGAATACTAAAGTTAAGCTTAAGCCTGCAATATAGTTATGTAAATCATGAAGCAGTAATTTAACTGGAACAAAAGCTTCAAATCTTTCTATAATCTTTCTGAACTTTTGATTCTTCTCTTCAACAGGCACTTGTATTACTCTTGTACAGAGCCCATCCATCTCCTAGTTAAGTGCACAATTCATTCAACAGAAAAATAGAATGGAAGCTGTCTTGAGCTGTTGTGAGTCTCATGCTATTGGACTCAGTCCAGGTCATCTACAGCAGCCACTAAATTAACATAAACTGGAGATACTCTTTCTGTTAATTATACTGAATGACAAGTACTAGACACCAATAGTTGGTATATAGTGCTGCTACCTAAGCAAGAGTTTATGCAAGCTCTGTAGCTTAGACTGTCTTTTAACTACAGCTTATAGTTAAAATGTCTATGCTTGTCAGTTGTTGGAATGTCCATGTACGTGTCCGTAAATAGATATATTTTGGTTTGGGTTTTTTTTTTTGCTTCAGGGGTGGGGAGGGGGTTCTCTCTGGTAAAAGTCAAGTATCAAAGGAGACTTGGATGTGACAGGACACCCACCCTGTAACATCACTGAATAGTGGGTTAAACAGGGTGCTTGTAAATAGGCAGACTACAGGATGGCCATTGTGGTACTCTGTTATGATGTTTCTTGGGTTTTGTCATACTAGCTGGGAAAACACTTCAGATCTTTAACATTGAGATGAAAAGTAAAATGAAAGCCCACACAATGGCAGAGGAAGTGATCTTCTGGAAGTGGATATCTGTGAATACAGTTGCCTTGGTGACAGAAACAGCAGTCTACCACTGGAGCATGGAGGGAGAATCGCAACCCCAAAAGATGTTTGACAGGCATGCTAGTCTTGCGGGCTGCCAAATCATCAACTACAGGACAGATGAACACCAGAAATGGCTGCTGCTGATAGGAATTTCAGCACAGGTAAGTTACCTGGAAACAGCATGCAATGAAAACCATCGGGAGAGCCCTGGCCCCATTTAATAGCTGCTATAGTTTAACTTTGGTTTCTGTAGATCAAAAATATATTTTGTGTAGGGATAATTGCTCTATAATGCAGTTCAAGTGTTGGAGGAGGGGATGAGAAACATTTCTTGGTTTTTAGTTTACTGTCCCAAAAGCCTTGCTATAAACATTTGAAATCTTATCTCTACAGGCTAACCTTTCATTTTGTTTTTTTCCTAGCAAAATCGTGTGGTTGGTGCAATGCAGCTGTATTCAGTTGATAGAAAAGTCTCCCAGCCTATAGAGGGCCATGCAGCAGCTTTTGCAGAATTCAAAATAGAGGGAAATGCCAAACCTTCTACCCTCTTCTGTTTTGCTGTGAGGAGTCCTGCAGGGGGCAAGGTAAAGTCTGCAACTGTTTAACTGTTCAGCTGTGGCAGAATTCTGCTAATAGAACTTCAGTGATCACACAGTTTAGTGTATGTTCTGTGAACAACAGCTTGGGAACCATGTGTGTAGCATGTTTGGTCAGTTTCAAAATGCTTTAATAGGACAAACTGCAAAAAGTCTGAGTTGCTTGGGTGAAACTTAAACATAAGAACAAATGTAGAAGCAATGAGAACTGAGCTCAGGGTGTTAAAGCATCAGTTTATGCCCATGTGAGTTTTTTGTGTGCATAAAGTTAAGTGGTTAAAGAGCCTTTTATGCCTTGAATTCAGTACAGAAAGAGTCTAGATAAGCCTTAGGTCTGTGGGTAGGTTGTATGCATCATACTGAGTGGAATTCAGTAGCAGTCTGTGAATAGTTGAGGTAACACTAAAATGTCTTGAGCTTTCTAGTCCTGTCCAGCAAAATTGTTGATGAATCAACAAGTCTCACTCAAAACATCTTGAATGAGTTGTCTTGAATAAAAATACAGAAAGCATTATTTTTTTTTTATCTTTTCCTGGTTTTTACTTTAACAAGTTCCAGAAAACTTGTCCCTCTGACAAAGGTCTGATGCAGGGGTCCACAGACTGTGTTTGTTCAGGATTGGGCAGATACTCATCAGCCAGGTGTTATCTGAAGAGAGGAACTTCTTTCATGTGGCTGCACTTGCAGGCAATCTTGTGACATGTACTTTTTTATTCCTAGCTACACATAATTGAAGTAGGTCAGCCAGCTACTGGAAATCAACCATTTGTTAAGAAAGCCGTTGATGTGTTTTTCCCACCTGAAGCACAGACAGACTTTCCTGTGGCAATGCAGGTAAATGCTTGACCCCCACCCCCAATGAACTTTATAACCTGGCAAGTAGCTGACATCTCTGTTGTAAAGAATGCTTTCTGCTAGTGCTTTGCTGTCATTCCTCCTATTTCTGGGAGGGTTGTTCATAGATTCGTGGGAGGTAGCCTGGACGCTAAAACAGTAAGTCGAACAGAAATCTATAGGGTATCCCAGTATTTCTACAGATATATCAACTTAAGGTTGTATAAAAAAGAAAACAAAAACCTTCAACAAAACCTGTACAAAGAAACAACAACAACAAAAAGGACCCCTAAAAAACTCCATAGTGTCTTTCAGTAGAATGTCTCTAAACATTGTCTTGGCTATTGAACTTCCTACTAATGTTTGGAGTTCTACATAAGAGTGTGAGGTAGCTTCATATGAAAGTGGCCTTTCATTACTGTAAAAGCAAATGGACTGGGGACTCCCCTATCAGCATACCTCTTGTAGTATTAGCACAGAAACAGGCAATTTGGGATGTTAGTGGGAGATTCTTTAGGAAAGGACGTAACTGGTTGCCTTGACAGACTTAAGTATGTGTGCAGGACTAGGAATTGTGTAATTACTCAGCATGCAACTGCTGACAAGTCTAATAGAATGACTTTATAAATGAACCAAGAGATGCCTTAATATAAAGTAAACAAAGCAAGCTGTCCACATGACAGGATTCATGTGGCTCTGTACTTCAGGGGCTTCATTAACAAAGCATCTGAAGTGATGCTTTTGTTCCAAAGTGAAAGTACTTATCTGACTGAAGACCACGTTGGCTTGAAAGCCTCCCCAGTTAAGTGACTTGACAGGTGAACTGCAGTACTCGGTACCTGGGCTTGACTTACCTTCTGTTGGTGCTTTGGATAGGCCTTGTTGGAAGAGTGGGATTATCTCATCAATATTTTGGAACAGAAAGTTGTACTGACAGACTAGAATGCGAATTATGCTTGAACTTTTTCCTTAGCCCTGCTTATTGGGATTAGGAGTATGTCCTTTGCTGCAGATGAATTCTAATTTCCCTTCAGCCCCTTTATTCAGTGGAGTTGTGGATCCACATGACCAACAAAGTTATTCATTGCTTTGAGTATGTAAGGAAGAAGCCTGAAACTATATTTGTTCTTGGTGTCAGTACAAAGGCATGTCACTGCAGTACTAGCTTGTGACAGAGCTAAAGACAGCTTACTTAACTGTTACAGTCTTAGTCTTGACTAATAAATCCCTGTCTTTTGGCAGATTGGAATTAAGCATGGTGTTATCTACCTGATCACGAAGTATGGATATATTCACATGTATGACTTGGAGTCTGGAGTGTGCATTTACATGAACCGTATTAGTGCTGATACTATCTTTGTCACAGCTCCTCATGAACCTACCTCAGGCATTATTGGTGTGAACAAAAAAGGCCAGGTAACAAATCAAGCATTCTGGTTTTGAACCTTCTAAAGTTCAGATGGAATGTAGCAAACGGAATGAGTGACTTGATGCAACAAGTGTCATGGAAGGGAGCAAGGAACTACTTAATTAGTCAGGTTTTAACCTCTCCTAGTACAGAACTGCTTGGGAGGAACTTGGGGTTTTTAATGATCTGCTGCTTCACTGATAGGCTACAGAGCCATTTGGTTGCTATATTTCACAGTAGTTGTGGAAAGGACAGTACTCAGTATGCCTTTTGTCCTTTCCAGGTGCTTTCTGTATGTGTGGAGGAAGACAACATAGTTAACTATGCTACAAATGTTCTCCAGAATCCCGACTTGGGCCTGCGCATGGCTATACGGAGTAATCTAGCTGGGGCAGAGGAATTATTTGCCAGAAAGTTCAACACACTCTTTGCTCAAGGAAGCTACGCAGATGCTGCTAAAGTAGCTGCATCTGCACCAAAGGTAAATAGCTCCAAAGGTAAAGCTTAGAAGTCATAAGGATTAGGGATTTGCCTTAGTTTAGTGAACTTGCTTGGTTCACTTGAATCTCAGTACTTGACACTCAAAAACTAAAGTGCTGCAATACTAGCGTTAGTTCTCTGCAGTTTAGTGGCTGTTATAATATCCTATATCCCATAAGGAAGCATTTGCTATACTTATTCAAGCACAGACTGAACTTGCTGTGGCCACTGACTTCTTGCTAGAACTTCATTGGTTTGAAGATTTCCACCTTGAAGGCTTAAGAGGAGATGGTTCAGTGTAAAGCTGAAGTTTGACTGGTTTTTGACTAATACTATTCAACCTTCATTAACTAAACATTGCTACTTTCTATCTTGTGCCGCTTCAGGGAATCCTACGTACTAGCGATACAATCAGGAAGTTCCAGAGTGTACCAGCTCAGCCTGGACAGGCCTCTCCCTTGCTCCAGTACTTTGGAATATTGCTTGACCAGGGGCAGCTGAACAAGTTTGAGTCTTTGGAACTCTGTCGCCCTGTCCTACAGCAGGGCCGCAAGCAGCTTCTGGAGAAGTGGCTGAAGGAAGACAAGGTAGGCTTGACCATGACACTAGCTTAATCTTTGTTGCCTTGTAACAACTGTGAGAAAAATACTTCTGTTGATACTGCCATCTGTGAGTTGTTCTGCTTGACAAAATACCACTTTTGACTTCAGCTGGAGTGCTCAGAGGAGCTGGGAGACTTGGTGAAGACAGCTGACCCAACCCTTGCACTCAGTGTCTATCTTCGTGCTAATGTGCCAAACAAAGTGATTCAGTGCTTCGCTGAAACTGGTCAATTCCAGAAAATAGTGCTGTATGCTAAAAAGGTAAAGTTGTTTATCACAAACTGCTAGGCTCTATCTTAGGCTGAATATGTACATTCTCAAGCTATCTCCTGTGAGATAAGTTTGATTCCTGTCACTTAAAACTGATAAGTAGGCAAGATTGAGAAACAGGGTTTTTCTTCATTGTCATAGTGCAAATCATAGTGTATGACTAAGGTCTGAGCAGTCTGCAAAAAAATAAATGGAGAACATCTGGGATTTTATGGGCTATCAAATTAATGGACTGGCTCAAGCTTATTCTAGAGAATAAAGATAAGAGTCTTCCTAAATCTGTAAGACTTTTTTTTTTTTTTTTTTTTCTTTTTATTTGACAAAACAGTTTGCCAGATGTCCACTTGTAAGTTTAGAACATTATTTGATAGATAGTGCTTTAAGACTGTTGAAAGATTTGTCCCTAGCAGTTTTCTTATCTAGCAAGAGAAACGCTCTGGCACAAGTTCAGTTCCTAAGTAGGTGAATACTGAATTTCTGTGTCAATAGACAAGCAGTGCTTTCATCTGAGAATTCCTGGAAGACAGGGGTTGGACATGGCAACCTTGCAGCACTTCGTACTGCCTATGTTAAAGAATCTGAAGGCTTAAAAGATGTGTAAAGCTTCCCAAACATGCATGACTGTTTCTGAAATCTCTAGGTTGGCTATACCCCAGACTGGATCTTCTTACTGAGAAGTGTGATGAGAGTCAGTCCAGATCAAGGCCTGCAGTTTTCTCAGATGCTGGTACAGGATGAGGAGCCACTGGCTAACATTAACCAGGTGATGCCTACAACAAGAGTACTGGTCTTTTTCTAGACAGAGGTAATAGCATAGTACCAATCTGGGGACTGGTAAGGCCAGTTTAGGTCTCTAGTTGGCTTGGTTAGAAAAGTGACTAAACTATTTTAGTCACATTTGGTTATCATTAAGTCTTTAGAGGCAAGTGTGCTCTCAAGTTCTTGTGGAAGCTTTCTGACTTACAGCTGTGATATTGATGGTGAATCTGCCACAGTCTTAGTCAAAGCAGTAGTGTTACTGTCCTACTCATGGCTTTAATGAAGCATACATTAACTGCTATCATGCAGAGAATTTACAGGAAGGTGAACACATAAACTTAAGTTGAACGCTGGCTGTCAGTGGCCTCTTCTGGTTAAACAGACAGAGACATAAGGCAACAATTTGCATTATTAAATAGTTGAAGCTACATTTAAAAGGTCTTGGCTTTTCTTGTAGCAGCTATCCCAGCAAGAGAGAAGGGCTGGGATTTGTGTGCTGTGTTAAAACTTAATAGAGTGGGTGGCAAAATCTGGGCAAAACCAAAGAGAATATAGGATGCTAGATGCTGTGATGAGGTGCCTTTCTAGCCTGGCCATTAATATATACAGATAAATGTACATGTGTGTATATAGACCCCCTTCTCTAACTTCTCAACAGATTGTGGATGTGTTCATGGAGAACAGTCTTATTCAGCAGTGCACATCATTTCTGTTGGATGCCTTGAAGAATAACCGCCCCGCAGAAGGCCACCTTCAGACTCGTCTCCTGGAAATGAATTTGATTCATGCCCCACAGGTAAGACCTCCTAACTTAGTTTTTCCAAAAAGTGAAGGAAAGACAGGAATAGGCTTGCACAAGAATTATGGTGTGTGATGCCGAAATCTAGTAGTTCAGTAACATCAAAGACTACTAGTGAGTCACTGCTGTGACATCAACAACTTCTAGGCTGAGCTGCTGTGATTCTTTTGACAGTCTGAATATGAAATGTAATCTCCTAGGTTGCAGATGCCATTCTTGGAAACCAAATGTTTACACACTATGATCGTGCTCATATTGCCCAGTTGTGTGAAAAGGCAGGCTTGCTCCAGCGAGCTTTGGAACACTACACAGATCTCTATGATATTAAACGTGCTGTTGTTCATACTCACCTCTTGAATCCTGAGGTAAGTCTGTTGCACAGAATAAGAAAGCTTAAGTAAAGCAAATGCTCTTCAGCACTTCTGTAGCTGCTAAAAGATGGCTTGTGGGTACACCTGTGATTCAAGAGCACTTGTCCAGTTAACGATTAAACTGTAATCTATACTTTTGATGGCTTAAATCTGACCTCAGTTTCCTAGGTGGGCATTATAAATCTTTCTTTGAATATGCGTTTCTGTAGTTGTGAAGATGGTGAGTGTGTTTAAGCCTTTGGCCTCAGCTCATAGAAGACTTCTCTCTAGTAGCTGGGGTAGAAACTCTGGCTATCTGCCACATTTTAGATCAGTCAAATACTGTATAACTTACTGAGTAAAATTTCTTTCTCTTTGCAGTGGCTTGTGAACTTCTTTGGCTCCCTCTCAGTTGAAGACTCTGTGGAATGTTTGCGTGCCATGCTGTCAGCCAACATTAGGCAAAACCTACAGCTCTGTGTGCAGGTTGCTTCTAAATACCATGAGCAGCTTGGTACCCAGTCTCTTGTGGAGCTTTTTGAATCTTTCAAAAGCTATGAAGGTACAGTATTAGAGGGAAGCAGCTTACTTAAAAGCACGACTTGATTGAAGCTAATAGTAAGGATTTTAGCTTTTATGGGTGAGGTACCTGTCACGTGGCTGGACCTTAGGATGCATTTACTGAAGTGAGCTCATCACAGTGAGTTCTAGGGGTAGCTTGTTCTAGATAGTTTCTTAATCCTCCTGATTAAAGATAAGAAAGAAAGATGAAACCTGAAAGAAGGGGAGAAATCCTTCTTTTCCTGCAGTTGAATGGAAGTTACTCTCCCAGCAGGGTTGAACTAAGTCACAAGCTGAAGCCTATACAGCTTGCATTTGCTTCACTTACCCTTTTAACTGTGTTAAAAATGTGACTCTTTCTAGGACTGTTCTATTTCTTGGGTTCCATTGTAAACTTCAGCCAGGATCCAGATGTTCACTTCAAGTACATCCAGGCAGCTTGCAAGACTGGTCAGATAAAGGAAGTGGAAAGAATCTGCCGTGAAAGTAATTGCTATAACCCAGAACGGGTGAAGAACTTTCTGAAGGTAAATACTCTGTCCAGCAGATTGAGCAGTCCTCTGTATGGTTTGCTTAGCAGCAGAACTAGAGCCTTCCAATGGAGAGAAATCCAACTTAAAAGTTTAGCTGCCATGGCTGCGAGTAGACTACTGTATAGCTGGAATAGGAGTCTGAGCCTATTTTCCAGGCTTCCTCTGGGAAAATAAGCCCAAATTCACCATTCCCTTAAAACTAGCCTGTATGATATAACTTGTACCAAACTCATGAATATGTTGTCACCTAAAAAAGTAGGTGAATCCAGGCTGGCAGAAGGCAAGACTATGCTGAAGTATTCAGCAG